>NC_090021.1:215282984-215583519 GCF_037176765.1 Anolis sagrei | reverse complement strand
TTTATAATGGTGAATGGGCACTGGGAGAAGGATATAAAATGAGAGCATGCCCAGACTACTGCAAAAGCTTGTGTTGATTCATGAGAGTTACTTTTTTATTCTGTGGATCAAAGAGTTTTACTGGTATGTGAAATGGTCAAAATGTGGCCTTCTGGCCTAGCCTCTGTGAGAATTGCTCCACTACAGGTTCAGACCTTTTGCCTGATCAAAGTACAATAAGACAATACCACTTGAAAGTGCATTCCTTAACTCTACAAAATTAGTTTGGTATTTTCCTGAATACCCCATGATTGATTTTTCTTTTGAGATTTCAAAGATGTCAAAAGATTACATTATATAAAACTATTTTTATTCCTGGGTTATAATTGTCACTTCCTAATCATAAAAACATGGGAAAAAATTCTTAAACTGCAAAAACTTTGTTTCTGTGGAACATCCTGCAACATATTTTGCTATAGTTTTTCAATAAATATCTCATCAAGTATCAACCAATTCAACATAGTTTGTGGCAACCACAAAAATGAAGTTTCTGGACTATAACTACTACTTTCAAAGTAAGGACTGCACAATTAAACATGAAATAACACTTTCAAACCAGGAACAGATTTTTTTTCTAATTTTGTTACATACTATTATGATTAATTGTGGCTTGAAGTGATCATAATAATATGCAAGAATCCACAGCCCATGAGATTTAGTAGAATTAGTAGGTACAACAACATTATCAATGACCCACACTTTGTGGGCCTCAACTGAAACACTCTCTTTAGAAAAGTCGTATTTAAAAACAGCATGCTTTAAAAAAGATAAATTTGTATTTATTTTAATTGGATATCAGATTCTCCTCATTCAGTTGCTGCAGGACTACTTCCAGTGAAGCATTAGGCTGCTGTGATGTGGTACCAACATGTCAAAACCTCAGATATCAGCACTGACATTAAGACACATGGGATTCCAGAAAAAACTTCATGGATAGTACTCTGAAATATTTATGCAGCTAAACAAATGTTCAAATTAAGGTACTTGTAGGGGTGAAATAATGCAAATCCATGATTATTATATACATGGACTGAAATCATCATCATCATCATCATCATCATCATCTATAAAATCAGAGTAGTGGATCAAATATAAAATAATGTAGCCCACAGTAGAAATAATTTCTCTCCCTCATTTGTTGACTTTGTATGTCACAAATTTGAATTTTGGCTAACTAACTAGGCTTCTGGGTCATCAGTGTTGGAGAGACCAAAGAAACGGGACTTTTTCACTTGTTCAGTAGTGTCAAGCTTGAGAAGATGTCTTAGTTGTTCTACTAGTTTCTTCATATAGAAGGGAATATGCTTACATGACAGAGCCACTGGCTGAAAAGCAGTTTCAATATAAAGTTTTATTTGCTTTCTTTTATGCTTTCAGTTTCTAGTGCCTTGAAACATTGCTTCATGGGACTGGAGACTTTGATTTAGTCCGTCAGGGTGATTTTTTTGGATTACTTGACTCATTCCTAGCACACTAGCTGTTTTGTAACTATGCAATGTATCATTGCCATAGGCAACCTTATACAGTGGGCTTGTAACAGATATGCCCCTGAAGGAAAAACCAATTCAAAACATGCCACACACTGTTAATGAATCTGGAGTCCTATAAGCATGTATCTTTATTGCTAAGCTCTGAAATGTAGTTTCCAAGGGAATACATGATACATGCACTGAGCTAACGGCACAGTCCCAGATGCAGTGGTGTCACTTAACACTTCATGTTTGTGTCCCCGCATGAAAATGTGGCAGTGTGGCAGAAAAAAATATGTTTACAAATCCTTGTGTGGATCCACAGAATAAATTTTGCATTGTCTTCCTCTGAAAGATCAGCCTGGAAAGAATTTGATCGGATTTGGCCTTGGGTGTGAATACTGATTCATGTTGTGATTTTCAGATCATTGCTTAATGCTTTCTTGACATATAGTTGTATCAAACAGTGCCTCTGGCAGAACAATTTCTCCTGTGAGAATAAAGTCCCTGCAGTTGTAACACATTACCTGTGCACTTCCTCCAAGTGCCATGAATTGCCAGGGATAACCATGGTCTGTGTTCCTGGTTTCTCAGTAGGTGCTGACGTATTTTGCTAGAGTCTGGAAAAGAACAAAAGGGAAAAACAGGAGCTTCAGATTCAGTTTGAAGCCCTCCTATCTGTGGTTTGCAACTAGATTCTGCCCAACTGCTGTGAGATGCAGACCAACTCTTGCCAGAAGTTATCTTTTGCAAAAATGAAGATAGTGATTCCCAAAGCCAAATCCTTCCCAGCAGTACCATTTGCAGAACCAATTGTTCACTTTCAGTACTCTTCTCTCTTTTCCTGAGTCCTATCCTTCAACAGGAGGGAATGATGAAATAACTCAAGCTGTTTTATTTTTATTCATGAAAACAAACCAACAAATCTACAAACAAAAGTAAAGGCCACAATACAAAATACAGAAAAAGTAAGAACTGTCTTCCCCAGTCCCCACCCATAAAACCAAAACAATAAAGATCTTTTTCTTAGTATAAAAATAGTAATAAAACACAATCTAAAATTATCAACCTCATTACAATTACTCCACTCCTCAACCACCACTTAACATATACTATACATACAACCAGGCATGTAGCCGGGGGGGGGGGGGGCTTGAGGGGCGTCAGCCCCCCCCCCCCAATTCTCATGGTGGTTCGTGAAAAGGCCTTACTGGTGCATTATTTAAACTGTTATGTTTATTCATATCATGATCTGATCACCATACTCAATATATATCATATGCATTATTATTATTATTATTATTATTATTATTAACTTTATTTGTACCCCGCTAGCATCTCCCGCAGGACTCGATGCGGCTTACACGGGCCGAAGCCACAAAACACAATACAATAGAAAACATAACACAACAATAAACAAGCAAATCAAACAATTAAGCAAAATAACCACAATGACAATACATCAAGACACTATTAAAACTGGTTCGGCCAGCGCAATGGGGTACAGGGTTAAAAGTGCTGAGATGGCAGGAGGAACGTGGGATTAAGTGCGGTGTACAGCAGCATTAGTTGTGCTAAAGTGCATCTAGGACTTGGGATGGGGATTCCTAATCTGCGAAGGCACATCGGAACAGCCAAGTTTTTAGGTTCCTTCTGAAAACTGCCAGAGTAGGGGCCTGACGAAGCTCTTTTGGAAGGGCATTCCAAAGTCGGGGGGCCGCCACAGAGAAGGCCCTGTCTCGCGTCCCCACCAAGCGCGCTTGCGACGTAGGTGGGATCACGAGCAGGGCCTCCCCAGATGACCGGAGTGAGCGTGTGGGTTCGTAGATGGAAATGCGGTCACGCAGGTAGGGTGGTCCCAAACCGTTCAGGGCTTTGTAGGTGAGCACCTGCACCTTGAATTGGGCTCGGAAAATAAATGGCAGCCAGTGGAGCTCCTTGAACAAGAGGGTTGACCTCTCTTGATATTGAGCTCCAGTTAGCATCCTGGCTGCTGCCCGCTGGACCAATTGTAGTTTCCGAGCCGTCTTCAAGGGCAGCCCCACGTAGAGCGCATTGCAGTAGTCCATTCTAGAGGTGACCAAGGCGTGGACCACCCCGGCCAGATCTGCCTTCACGAGGTATGGTCGCAGCTGGCGCACAAGTCTCAGTTGTGCAAAGGCCCTCCCGGATACCGCCGACACCTGAGCCTCAAGTGTAAGCGAAGAATCCAGGAGGACACCCAAACTGCGGACCTGTGGCTTCAGGGGGAGTGTAACCCCGTCCAACACAGGTTGCCACCCTATACCCCGATCCGGTTTACGATCGACCAGGAGGACCTCTGTCTTGTCGGGATTGATCTTCAGCTTGTTCTTCCTCATCCAGGTCGACACAGCGGCCAGGCACTCGTCCAGCACCCGAGAAGCCTCCTTGGAATTAGGTGGAAAGGAGTAGTAGAGTTGTGTGTCATCCGCATAGAGATGGCACCCAACTCCAAAACTCCGGATGACCTCTCCCAGCGGTTTCATGTAGATGTTGAAGAGCATGGGCGACAAGATAGATCCTTGCGGGACCCCACAGGTCAAAGGCCAGGGGTCCGAGCAGGCGTCTCCCAGCTTCACCAGCTGGGTGCGTCCCCCCAGGAAGGACCGGAGCCACGACAGAACCGTGCCCCCAAGGCCCATCCCGGAGAGACGACCCAGAAGGATACCATGATCGATGGTATCGAAAGCCGCTGAGATGTCCAGGAGAACCAACAGGGTCACACTCCCCCTGTCCAGCTCTCTGCGGAGGTCATCCACCAAGGCGACCAAGGCTGTCTCGGTGCCATGACCAGGCCTGAAACCAGACTGTGACTGATCTAGGTAGTTGGTATCGTCTAGGAAGCCCTGGAGCTGCGAGGCGACCACCCGCTCCAGCACCTTGCCCAGAAAGGGGAGGTTGGAGATCGGTCTGTAGTTACTCAGCACCGTGGAGTCAAGGGAAGCTTTTTTGAGGAGTGGACGAACCACTGCCTGTTTCAAACCAGATGGAAAAATCCCTTGCTCCAACGATGCATTGATAATCAATACAAACCAGTCAACCAACCCCTCCCTGGCTGATTTAATGAGCCAAGATGGGCATGGGTCTAGAGATGAGGTGGTCGCTCTCACAGCCCCAAGAATCTCCTCCACGGTTTCAGGAAGAACAAGCCTAAAAGAATCCCACAAAATTGGACAAGCAGGTACCTCCGTCACCTCTTCAGGCACTGCGATGGAATTGGAGTCGAGCTCGAGGCGTATCTGGGCGACTTTATCTGCAAAATGGTGTGCGAAATCGCGACACCGAGCTGCGGGGTCGTCAGGGACATCCTCCACCGCAGGTGGGTGGAGGAGTTCTCCCACGACCCGAAACAGCTCCGATGATCTATTTGCTGCAGATGCTATACGAGCGGTCGTGAATGACTTCCTGGCCGCCCGTATGGCCACGGAGTATGCCTTAAGAGAGGCTCTAGCCCGTGTTCGATCAGATACATCTCGAGATTTCCTCCATTTGCGCTCTAGCCCCCTTCTCGTGTGCTTCATCACAGCCAGCTCCTCGGTGAACCAAGGAGATGGCCTGTCACGACGCAACGAGATGGGGCGTTCGGGTGCGATCATATCTAACGCCCTGGCCATCTCCCCGTTATAGAGAGTTACCAAGGCGTCGATAGAATCGCCAAGCTCCAAGGCAGGAAGAACCCTGGGGGTATTGGGGTAACGATACAAAAGGTTTGCTAGGGTAGACCCTCTTTCACTCAGACTCAGCCCCCCCCCCCCCGAAACAAACTCCCCCCCCCCCCCGAATCGAAATCCTGGCTATGGGCCTGCATACAACAATACCTAATCTCTGATTCTCACACTTTTTGCTTGGTGGTTATAACTTCTCAATTTTCTATGCCCAAAAAATATCACAAATACCAACCTTCCCCTTATAATGGCACTCTTCTAATTCAGAGAACCAATAATATAATATTGTCCTCATCTTTGATATAGAAAAAGAATAAATAAGATGCAATCTTTTTAAAAATAAGTCAAGGATTTCTCCTTAATCAATATTGTCAGTTTGTCCAATTCAGCTAGTTCAAACTTTTTCAGAAGCCAATCTTTTGCGTTGGGATAGCTGAGTCTTTCCATCTCTGGGCATAGATGCCATGATTGTATATAATCTTAGTCTCCAAACACTTTTATCTTCAAACTCAGTGTCTTATAAGACCTTATCACATTAGGAAATTTCCGTTTCTATATGCTATTAAATTGAATTCCCATGGTTGCCATCATATGGCGCAAGCCTACTTCTGGTGGTCATCTGATGGTCCCCGGGACTTTCATTCAAGAAACGCACATTATTTGAAGCTGGCAATCTACCAGATCCAGACATCTGTACATGCCTAGATGTGGGAAAATCATGGCAACTGGTCAATTTCACCATGCCAAACTGTTTTATGACATCAGTTGGCAGGAAAAAAGTGGGCAGTTCCAACCGTTACCTGTAAATGTCCTCTCACCACCATGAATCCCTCGGGTCTATCAGTACTGTAAGTCCCAGCAGTCGGAGGTAAGTTTCCCCTCCTCTTCTTAAAAGAAATGTTTTGCATCATGATATCTGGAACCCATGCTTGTTTTGATTAACCATTGCATGTTCTGAAGTAATTACCTAATAACTGTAGACCACTGTTTCAGTAGTCAAGCGGCCCAAACAGCAGCTGCCAGTGTGATGTCATCCTTCTTTAGTTCTCCGCCTCATGGATAAAACTCTTGAGGATTATGTTATAATTGGGAAGGGAAGGGGACTCCACCGCTGCTTGTGATGGCAAGTGAAGTTGGCAAATCCAGATAAAAAGAACACATGTGATGGGGGAGATTAATTCTCTGTTTTATTTAAATACGGGCTAACAATAACACTGAACACTATGACAAGATCCGTATCAACCTGCATTATTGGTCTAATGTGATGAGGGCTGTCTCATCACATTAGTCCCCTGCAATGTGCTGAGGGCTGTCTCTTGCAGTATCTTCTCTTTCCACATGGATCAGAAGGAGGGGCAATAGTCAGTGGAGTTGATAAATCTTTTCAGCATCTCTACAACTTTATGATTTTTTTCCTCAAAAGGCAACACAGCTTTAGAGATATCTGTAAAGTCAGGACACTACTCACACTTTCTCTTAGTAGGGAACCATCTACCACCACCACATGCCTCTTTTTCTTCTGGGAAATGGCAGGAACTGTTAATCCACAGAAAACTCCAAGATCACTGCCATGCTCCATGAGGTTTTATATAGCTTTGGAGGGCATTTTATACACTCTCATATACTGTTTAGAAAAATTGTTACTCCTGATATGATTCAGTCACTGTTCCAAGCTAGCGTATTTTTCTCAAATAACCTTCCAAGGCTGTTCTCATATTCCTTTGCTGTCTCCAACATCATTGCAATGTGCCTGCAGGATGCCACTGGATTGCTGGTGCTGTAAGACTGGCTTGATGGCCTGCCTAAATTTATACATGCTGAAAAATGACATTGCAATTTGTGACATATTTTCAAAAAGCTTGATGTCATGTAGAAGTAGTGCTGTAGTGAAGAGTGTGTTATGAGTTTTTGAAAAATTCTGTGGAAGTTAAGTGCATGCTCTCACATTTTTCTAAAGGAGCCCCTTGAAGTATCACTAAACAGCAGTTGAAAGATGGCCTAGTGTTGTTATTTACACACATAGATCCTCTAGTGGGAATGAAAATAGACCCAGTGAAACTACCTTTCAGATCATGTATACGATTGGTCCTTGGTATAATCTGGGGTTTGGTTCCAGGACCCTGTGGATACCAAAACCCATATATTCTCAAGTTCCATTATATATAACAGGGTAACAAAATGGTGTTCCTTTTTATAAAATGGTATATCAAAGCTTGCTTTTTAGATTTAAAAAAAATATATATTTTCAAGCTGTAGGCAGTTGTATCTGTGGATACCGAATCTGTGGCTAAAAGATAGTGTTCAAAGAAGGTAATTGTTATTTGCCAAAATAAGAATGGAGTACAAAGTTAGTGGGCAGGGGAGGGGGAAAGCAAGATTTTAAGTGTTTATCTCTTGTGTTTGAACTCTTTTATAGTTATATTAATGAATGAAATTATTTTGAAGGCAGTTTATAGAATGGCTCCTTTTAGTCCTTCTTTTCTAAACATCTTGGAGAACTCTTGCATGGCTAAAATTACCTCCATCAATCAGCCAAATACAATGCCAGATGGGCTGGATTTTGTGAAGTGCGCTGTTGCTAAGCATGTCATGATAGTGATGGCGTAATGGGCAGCAGTGGGTTATGGTTCTGCACACACTTCCAACAGATGCCGAAGCCTCATTGCCATCTTGCCATGTGTTGACGGTGTGATTACTGAATACACAAGACATAAAGCTGCTCAGTTTGGGACTGGTCCAGAACTGATTTTGAGGGAGTAGAAGTGCTTATGCCATAACTGTTTGTTGAAGGCTGAGAAGATTTGTTTTTTCCTCAGACTGATGCTAACCGAATTTACTGCCATCCTGCTCAGAGGATTGCACCATGGGTCAATACTATTATAAGGGTCATTTCTCCCTTCTAGTCACCTGTAAGCAATCCTGTGAACAATCATTGACCTGTTGGCAATGAGTGGGAAGTCAGTGACACTCACAGTTTAGTTGTGAATTCAAGGGCTCCGAGCACGCTGAGTTTTTCTTTCTGTCTTGCAATGTTCAAAGACAGCATGGATGCTTTAGCCATGCTGCAATTTGGAGGCATTAAGCTTTTACTTGGTTCTGGTTTCTTTTTTTAAAGTCTGCAGTCCAAGCACGATAGTTTGGCTGCAATTATATATTGCTCAGTTTTATGGCTCTGCACGCGTAAACTCTGGTGCTTATTCAGCCATGAGTAAATCCTAAAATGTACAGATCATTAGAGGAAGTATTGAACCATTTACTTGTAGAACGGGCATAGATTAACTGGGAATGGATCAGTGCTTTTTTACCACATACCATCAATTGAAATGCTTAACTTTTAGGTAGGGGAGAGGCCTAGTTTTAGCTCATCAAGATTTTCCCTCAGGTTCCATATGGATTAATGCTGCTTGTTGTCTACTTTTGGGAATGAATCATAATGATGCCAGTTAACTTTCATATACTTGTTACTTCTGAAGACTTATGCATACATTTATTTTGGTTATCTCTAACATATATCATCTCAGTAATATTTACAACAGCCTGAATGATAAATTAGAATTCATGCAGATATTGTGGATGATGGCATAGTGAGAGATTAGTGGTTGACTTCCATACACACACTTCCATCCACAAACATGAAGAGATTTAAAGTACTGTATACTTGTAACAGTACCTATGGGGCAGAAAACTTGTACCTGCTTAAGCATCAAAGAAGTAGCTTCTTATCATGACCATTTTGAGAGATCAAAATGAGAAAAAGTCTGGAAAGCAAGCTCTATGAGGAGCGCCTTGGGGAGCTGGGTATATGTAGCTTGGAAAAAGAAGGTTGAGAGGGGACACAGTAGTTTTTGAAAGGATGTCACATTACAGAGGGGGTAAGCTTGTTTTCTGTTGCTCTGGAGACTAAGGGCACATCTTCCCTGATCACTAAAGTTAGTTTCAAACCGGTATTGAAGAAAGTAGTTTCTCTGTGCAGATCACTACATAGGAAACTGTGCACCAATTGAGGCCGAGACAAATTACACAAATCACAGAGCTCTGCTTTGAGAGGAGCAGGCCAACATTATTTGCATCAAATTAACAATCTAAAGAAGGTAACATTGTCTATACCTGCAGCTTCTCCATACATTCAGAAATACTTGCCATGATTCTGGATTGTGCTGAGAACCTTGAATTATAGTGGAATCTTCCTTTTCATATTATCACTCTATGTAAAGGAAATTATGCTGGAGGACCTTGAGGTAGGTTAACCATTTCCTAAATATCTGAATTAGTGACTTGAATATATTTCCATAGGTATGCGCATAAATGAATTCACCCTGACTGTCATCTGGAGTCAATGCTGAAGTGAAATGTTTACTGGGTTGAATGTAGAAGATTGGTATCAAGAGATTTCAGAGATAGTTTAGATATGGGATTTTTTTTGTTATTTGCTATCTTATGTCAGCTAATCATATTGCAGGACAAATATTAGATAGTATTTGGTGATGCTATATTTCCAACACATATACACACACATTAGTTATACTTATAGTATGTCTTGAAACCCCACTGTACGAATAAGTGATGTGGTGGGAACATCCTCTTTCAGCACTCTTTCTATCCAGATAAAGTGCAGTCCAAATGAAGATGATTTTCAAACCTACTTGAGATTTCCTTTTTTTCTCAGTCGAACTCAAGAGAGGTGGGGGTCTCCTAATATATATATACATAATCGGTCAGATAATTCTGTCCTTCCAGTAGACTTTTGTTGCCAACATATTGCTCATAGCCCACATGTCAATGTTTTATTTTAGGTTCAGGCATAGTTGGTGATTCAGAAAACAGTTTGATTTGGCTTGGATTTATTTGGAGGCTAACCAATTTGACTTTTGTCCAAATCTCCATGCCTTCCATTGACTATCACTTGAAATGGTTATAAGTGTCCGTTGTTGTTGTTGTTGTTGTTGTTGTTGTTGTTGTAATGACAGAATAGAATCTGTGGACATAGTAGCCCACTCTGATATAATTACCTTTGCAAAATTTCAGACAAATGTTTGTGTTCCATAGTTTTTAATTTTGGCAGTGATATTTTTTATAAAGAATTCCAGAAACTTCATCAAAATTGGATGAAATTTGGAAAGATTGCTGTTCTTTCTGAGGTGAAAGAGAAAAAGAAAAATTGTGAACAAGTCCTTACGTAAATCTTTCTGTCTCTAAACAAGAGTAGAGCACCCTGAGGAAACCTTTAACCATTATTAGAAGCTAGAGCTGTCATTTACAGTAGAGTGTTGCCCTTTCTGCTTCTTTAGTTCCTTTATGGCAAAACATGCAAAAGAAATGTAGTCACAGGAGACTTGCAGCCCTGTACATTGGAAGAAAGTCTGTTCTAAATAGCCCTATCTCTTACATCATCCTATCCTTCACATCTGCAGTAGGTAGTTATATGCCCTTATGTACATGGAGGGTCCTTCCAGACAGCCACTGAATCCAGAGGAAGGAAGTGAGATTAAACATCCCAGTACCTCAAGGAGAGCCCACACATGGAGCTCTCAGTCCTGGGAAATGCTTCCACTGTGTCCAGAAAGGTTTAGTTAATGCGGGTTGAAGGGAAATGTAAAAGGACATCTGTGAGAAGTTTTGCTTTCTTTTTTTCCCCCTCTGACACTCTGAGATGCACTGAACCTCATAGGCATTTTGCCAAAGTTGCAGCGCTTATGCAGATATAATACGGTGCACACACGCAGAATTTCTGTCATTGTCTCTCCTCATCCTCACTCCTGGTGCCTGCAGTTTTGCCCTCTTGAACCCCGTTTCCCTTTGGGGTCACTTGCCTGAAATATGCTGCTGCTCACTGTGTAATTTCAAGCTCTGTTTCCTTTCAGAAATACATAGGAAATTAGAACAAAGGAATGGTTGAAGAAGGTTCTTATGGGAATTGCTTTATTCTTGTGCTTCCATTTAGTCACCTGTGTGTCCATGGCTCCATCTGTTTACATCCCTCCATCAGCTGTGTCAGGTTTTTAAAATAAGGATAAGCACTGGAGCAGTCTACATCAGAATACCACAAGGAAGTCTCATTTTTTGGGAGCATTGGGACATACAGTACCAGTTTTTTACTTGAATGGGGAAATTTGTAGGGACTTGAGAAACCTCCAAATTAGATTAGGAGTGGGTGTCAAGTAATTTCTTTAAAAAAAAACTAATAGAACTACTATTGGCTTCTTGGAGCTTCTCCAAAACTGACTCAATTTGGGAGGATTTGTTTTTTTCAGCTTTTAAACAGTCCTAATTTGATTTGGGCATATCCTGGATCTCTCTGTGAAAGGAAGATATGCAGATGGATTTGCTTGTACTTTGATCCAGGATTGGCCCTAGTTTTATTTGCATACTTTGCGATTTTAACTTTGAATGTAAACCAACTAGATAAGTTTTTTTTCACAAATATTGTAAATAATATCTAAACAAATTGTAAGTATTCCTTTTTTAAAAACCAGCTTTTATGGTGCGAGTGTGCATATGGTGGAGGGAGACATATGAAAATAAGAACTGCTGCAAGACCAGCATTAATTGGAAATATATATTCCAAGAGTGAGCAACAGCCCATTTTTCTAATAGTCTTCTCCTTGGACATTATTACTAAAATACTGGCAAATTCACGCATCAGTGTAAATTGTCTAGCTGCATCTGTCAACAGGCACCTAAAGCAATAATAAAGGCAGAATAGCTCCTCATAAATATCCAATATCCTAATTATCAGAGCTTGACTTAACCAATGGCAGGCTAATAAAAAATGAAGTTTTCTTTTCCATGAAAAATGCACACTTTACTTTTGGAAAACTGACTGCAGTGTCACTCTTTTTTTTCCTGGAAGCTGAGCATGAAACATATTGTCAAAAATATGGTTGGGGAATATGAAACCACTAAATATTTTATCACTTTGGCAATGCAGCTTGCGAAAGTATGAGCCTTAAATCTATCAGGTTCTCCTCTTCCACCTCCCAAACTCTTTTTAATAATATAAAAATTCGAGTTGTAGTGAGGTGTCCCATCCACTTCTCAAAATGCTATGATATAAAGTATGCCATGAATTATGTAATGGTTTTTGAATCAGAGCTTTAAAATGTCACTATTATATATCTCAGAGAAACACTTAGTAACTTTGTGCTTCCAATTTTTGGTTGGATTACAGCTGAAATCCAATATGCCCAGCAGAGTTGATGGGACTTACTTCTGAGCAGTTTCCACAAAAGGGAGCCATGTTAGTGTGTTGCAGCAAATGAGTTTGATCGCACCTTAAAAATTGACAAATTTACTGCAGTGTGAGCTATTTATTCTGGTGACCTCTGAATAAACCCTTCATGCATTTCATGAAACTTATGCTATAAAAATATTCATCTTTAATGTTCCATTTGAATCTTCGGCCTAAATCCATTTGCTAACCTGAACTGAAGTAGGCCCATTGAATCAATAGAATGTACATATCATTCAGCAATAGGTTCAGTGAGTAAATGTTGATTTGCCATTCAGCAACAATTGTTGAGGTGACCAATTGAATTTAGACTGTGGCTGCCGCATCCACTGCTTGGTTGCCTTACACCCATTTCTCTCTCATATCCATTTCTTGTTCTCTTGCTATTCTGGATCACAAGTCATCAGGCAAAACCAACATTTTCCTCCCATTGTAGAATACATCAGTGAGCCAGCATGGAGGAGTGTTAGACTAGGATTCTGGGAAACTAGGGTTTGAGTCCCTGCTTAACTACAGAAGTGACTTTGCACCTCTTCACATGGTCCTTTCAGGCCATGCCCCTACACAGGCAATTGCCGGCAAAAGGGAAGGTACATGGGGTGGCTTGTGGCACTGTGCGTGCTTTCCCTCCCCCTATCAGATGGCAGAAAGGGTGGCAATGCACAGCAACATGTTGTCCCACTGTACTTTCCTCCATCATAGGGGAAATGGGGAGGAAAGTGTGGGTAGTTCCATTGGAGCTACCCAAAATACTGTACACCTTTTCCCCCATAGTTGTGGAGGGCATGCCTATCGGCACATGGCTTTGGGAGGAAAGTGGGCAGGGCCTCTGTGCACCATGTGATGGTGCACAGCAGGCCTTGTCCTTGCAGTGAAGGAAAGCCGCAAAATGGAGCAAAAATGCTCCATGTGAAGAGGTGGCTTTAGCAAGTCACAGTCTGTCATCCTCAGTGACAATTCCCAAGCTCCTGAAAAAATCCTATCAAGAAAATCTATGATAAGTTTGCTTTAGGGTTGCCATATTCTGGAAATGACTTGAAGGCATACCAGAGTAAAGAATATACCAATAGACCACTCTGGATGAACTTTTGTTTCTGCTTAATTTATTTTTATTGGTAGTATCCCCATTACCAATCTCTTTAGCATAGATTAACAAATATGACACTTACTTTTACCTGGAGGCACTGAATATGAATATTGGATCTGAAATGTGTTTTTATTGAGATATCTGGCAAAAGATACTTTCTAGTCTCATAATGGTATGAAATAGATTAAGTTAAAATAAGACAAAGCAGCCAGAACTTTCAGGTTTTTTATTGTGTCCCTTAGGCCAGACTCCATAAAATTCTTTTGAGGCTATTCATTAATAAATTCTATTGACAGTGGAACTACTTAAATGATGAGAGTGGAGTAAATCACAAGCTCTGGTGAGTAGGTTTTGTAGATCTGAAAAGGAAGATATGGGTTGAGCAACCAGAATATGTCATGGACCATTTCCATTCCCTGGAAGGGTAAAGATGAAAACACATCACAAAGCTGCAGAAACAAGCATTTGCAGAATTCCCGTTACACAGCTAATGAACTTAGATTTTTCTCTCATCCCATAGATTGGATTCCAATTATTCTACCAATGCAGACACAAATTATTTCAGGGAGAGAAATCGATCCCTGTTTCACCGGCAGGAATCTTCAGATTAAAAGGCTACATTTTTCTCCCCCGTTTCCTTGAAAGTGCGAGATGAAATTCCAAGTGCTTGTTTATTTCTTAATTATGAGATAAATTAGCTAGATTTATCAAGGTGAAACCCAGGCAAATGGAATTGATCTAGATGAGCTGGTTCTGTAAGGAATGAATCAGAACATGTATGTTTGTTCATGTTACAGTCTGAAGACTATAGGGCCCGCTTTATGGCTCTGATTTATATGCATAGATCAGTTCATTCTGCCAATGCTGCTGATCTATCCTAGTCAGTCATGGGACTGAGAAAGGCTATACCTAGCCAGTTTGTTCTTCTAACAAGTTGGTTTCTTTGCCTTTGTGTGATATGTGAGCTCAAAGCCAATGGTGAGAACTGATGAGATTTTCCAGTTGAACATCTGGTGTCACAATTCTCATGAAACTTTTATTACAATGCCTTGACAGCTGCCATTCTTTTCCTTCACCTCAGGAAGTTGGCTGAGATGTATAGTCATTCTGTCATAGCATCATCTTGATGGAACACTGTTTTGCTCCATTGGCTGTGATGACTATATAGAGCCCTCTTTATATGGCTGAATATGGCCAGTCCCCAACATGGTGTTTATGCTTCACATTTTAATGTATAATTTAATAGTACGTACAAGAGCAAGCAGAAAGAGCACGCTCGCATTCTCTTTTGTCCTCCTCCTTTCCAGCATGGAGAAGGGGAAAAAACCAAAATGTAGTTTTCAGCTGTTTGATTCTAAATAGTTTGCTGAAGAAGACTTGGAACTATATGCAGGCTGGAGTGCATTGGGTGCTTTTTTAAACAGTAACCCTTTTGAACATTTTGAGAGGATCTCCTAGTTTCTTTTGTAAAAAAATCTAATACAGATCACATCATTGGTCCTAAATTGTTGTGAAGTACTTTTGCAAGAATACATGAAATATCTTTAGTTGTATTTCAGAATTGGTCCTAATAACTCTAAAGCAGTGGTTCTCAACCTGTGGGTCCCCAGGAGTTTTGACCTACAGCTCCCAGAAATCCCAGACAGTTTACCAGCTGTTAGGATTTCTGGGAGTTGAAGACCAAAACATCTGTGGGCTCACAAGTTGAGAACCACAGCTCTAAAGTTACCAGATCCTATCTGATCTTGAAAGTTAAGCAATAGTTAATACTTGGGTGGAGGACCACCCATAAATAACAGGTGCTGTAGGCAACGACTTCTTAAACCATGGGTCCCAATCCCAAATGGGGTTCTCTTAGCTCAGTTGGGGGGGGGGGGGTGTCACAAAAACAGTAAAAGGTTTCTAAATGTTACCTAGTGGCTGTTTTAGACATTTATCCAAACCACAGACAATGCTTCTGCTGTACTTCATAAAAAGAAAATCAACCTGTTTAACTAAAGAAAGCCTTGAAAATGCTGACTTGTTATCAGTAAATGTTTGGTTTTCATCTTTATTTCATATACCTATATACCTAGGTCATGGAATCATTTTTTGAACTGAAAGGGGTAATGAGTGGAAAAGTGTAAGATGCCTTGCTGTAGGCTGTATTTCAAAGGAAGGAACTGGCAAACCACCTCTGAATATTCCATACCTAAGAAAAACCTATAGTGCAGTGACACTATTTATTTATTTATTTATTATTTTTTATTTATTTACTTTACTTATATACCGCTGTTCTCAGCCCGAAGGCGACTCACAGCGGTTCACAACAAATAAGAACAGCAAAAATTCAATACTACAGTGTAAAAACAGTTAAAAACCTAACATATTACATAATTAATAAACAATTAATACAATAACCATTCATTATTCACTATCGTCTCATCATCAAAAACATGATCCAGATTCGTCATCCATTATTCCGTTCCAATGTTCATTAACCAATCATTGCACTAATTATTCGAACGCCTGCTCAAACAGCCAGGTCTTCACTTTCCTGCGGAATACCATGAGAGATGGTGCTAGTCTAATGTCCATAGGAAGGGCGTTCCACAGCTGAGGAGCCACCACCGAGAAGGCCCTATCTCATCCCCGCCAGCCGTGCTTGAGAAGCAGACGGGATTGAGAGCAGGGCCTCCCCGGAAGATCTCAAAGTCCTGGTGGGTTCATAGGCAGAGATGCGGTCGGATAGGTAGCTTGGGCCGGAACCGTTTAGGGCTTTAAAGGCCAACGCCAGCATTTTGAATTGAGCCCGGTAGCAAATCAGTAGCCAGTGGAGTTGGCGCAACAGGGGGTTGTATGCTCCCTGCTCTCCACTCCTGTTAAAATCATGGCTGCCGAGCATTGGACTAGTTGGAGCTTCCGAGCCGTCTTCAAAGGCAACCCCACGTAGAGAGCGTTGCAGTAGTCTAAACGGGATGCAACCAGAACGTGGACTACCGTGGCCAAGTCAGACTTCCCAAGGTACAGGCGCAGCTGGCGCACAAGCTTTAGCTGTGCAAATGCTCCCCTGGTCACCGCCGAAACCTGGGGTTCCAGGCTCAGCGATGAGTCCAGGGTCACACCCAAGCTGCGAACCTGCGTCTTCATGGGAAGTGCGACCCCATCCAGCACAGGCTGTAACCCTATACCCTGTTCAGCCTTGCGACTGACCAGGAGTACCTCTGTCTTGTCTGGATTCCATTTCAATTTGTTCACCCTCATCCAGACCGTCACAGCGGCCAAGCACCGGTTCAGGACCTGGACAGCCTCCTTAGTAGCAGGTGGAAAGGAGTGACATAGTTGGACATCATCCGTGTACAGATGACACCGTACCCCGAAACTTCGGATGAGCTCCCCCAGTGGCTTCATGTAGATGTTAAACAACATGGGAGACAATACTGAGCCCTGAGGAACCCCACACGACAACGGTTGTGGTGTTGAACAGGTGTCTCCCAATCACACCTTCTGAGATCGACCCTCTAGGAATGACCGGAGCCACTGCAGAACAGTACCTCCGAGACCCATCCCCGCGAGGCGTCCCAGAAGGATACCGTGGTTGACGGTATCGAAGGCCGCTGAGAGGTCCAGCAGCACCAACAGGGACACACTCCCCCTGTCGAGCTCCCGGCGCAGATCATCCACTAAGGCGACCAAGGCTGTCTCGGGATTAGAAATATTATTTTTTACCAATTTGGACAATTGCCTCATTTATATCACTACATTTATACTAAATTGCAATGGTTCTCTAGGCTATTCGACAAGAATTTTTTCCTAGCCCAGTTTAGAGATGCCAGATTACTCCATGGAAATCATGTGGGGCAAGTATTCTGGTTTTGGTCTGAACTTTGAAAAAGTTATCCAGCAAGCTAAAAGTATTTTGAAATAGAATTCCAGCACTTGATAGTTCTGTTAACGTCTGAAACCGTGTCTGGTCATGAGTCCCCATCCCATTGATGTGGTTATAAACCTTTTCTCTGGATAAGCAGCCACTTAGTCTAAATTATAAGCTCTTTTTGACTCTACCATTTTTCTAAATCACAAGCTGAAAGTAATGCTGAAACTAAGGAACATCCCATGAGTGTCTTGGTTGTTTTATCCCTTTTTGACCTTGGATTTATTTTTTGGACATGAAAGCAGTTCCGAGACTGCATTAATTGGTTTTAGGGATTGTGGCTTACATGGATAATTTATGTATGCATGTGTTCTGATCTGTTGCAATAATTTGGATGTCAAGTGCATTAAAGAGAGTCTGGCTGCTTTATTTATCACCATTGAACTTTAAGGTGAAACTTGAGGACAAGTCTTGCTTCCCAATATTTTGGCGACTAGACATCTAGAAAAGATGAGGACATTTTAAAGGCTATCCTACAAATACCAGACTGAATCTTCCCATATTTTCACATTTGGTCTAATTTGTGCATTTTGTACAATGCACCTGGCCTTGTTATATGGTATTGTATTGCTAAAGCATTACTTGCATTTTTCAGCTCTGACAAAGTAAAAGTAGGGCAGGCAGTTGTTGCGAAATGTTGTCAGATTATTGTACCCACATTTTATGACCAGTGTTGTGTGCCAGTGCTTTTCAACAGAAATGTACTGCTACATGATGCTTCTTCTATTTTCTACTTAAAATACACCAGATCTAGTGTCGTGAAGTTTAAGATCAGCTGAAGAGGCTCTGCTCTCAATCCCACCACCATCGCTAACATGACTGGTGGGGACAAGAGATAAAACCTTCTCAGTGGTTGCCCCTTATCTGTGGAACTCTCTTCCCAGTGACATCAGACTGGCTCCCTCCCTCCTGTCCTTTAGAAATAAATTCAAAACCAGGTTATGGGACCAAGCGTTCAAACAGTAGAGGTGGCAATCGATCATAAGACTCAAGTGATATGACTGACCCGGACTTTGATTTTAATCCTGTGTGAATTCAAACAAAGGCCTTATTAATGTGATGTTTGTAATGAATTGTTTTAAATTTATTTTATTTGTGCTTGTGGTTAGTACTTGAACAAGTGGTTGTTGTGAAGCTGGCCAGAGTCCCCCCCCCCCCGGGGTGTGTGTGTGTGAGAAGGATGGGGTACAAATGTGTGAAATAAATAAATAAATAAAATTAACATCAAACATAGCCAGTCAACCTTCCACATTTGCTGGATTTAGGAGCATAGAACCCCTGCAAAAGTAAAACAAGTGAATTAAAAAGCACCTTTTAACCTTAGAGAACATTTCTCTAGTATTTTTTAGGTCATCTAGCACAACTCTATGCTGGAAGGTGACCACAGAATCATGTTGCAGGACCTACAAATGCCAAGAGAAATGTTCTCTCTAGAATCTCTAGGTTCACCAGCACTACTTTATGGTGAAAATGATGCTGGAAGATCTCGAGGTTCCTAGAAAGCACATATTAACCAAAGCCAAGAATAGTTATCAAATCTGCAGAAGTAAAACCTGCTAATGTGGAGGGTCAATCTATAATTTTTTGAAGACCAACGGGGTATTGTAAGTTTACTACTTCCAGTGTGTGTTATTCATAATTGTCCATTTGTGTTTTTTTTAATAGTAAGTATCTCAGAAAGAGAGGTTTTGGGGACACTGTGATTGCAGGTGGCAGGGCTGTTGTATTATGAACACTACACATTACACTGATTAAACTTTATAGCCCTAATATTTTCAAATACTGTACAAGATGGGGCAGGAAATACATTTTAAATAATAATGGAACTTGCTATTAAAGCACTGAGCTGTAGATGACTAACTACTACATCAGCAATCTTATGTGGTTGTAGTTACCATAAAAATGAAGAGGCTTTAATATGAATAATTTGTAATAGAGCAACAAAGTGTATAATACTTGATTTGGGCCATAATCATGTTTAAGAAATATATTGTGTGCGTGCATACAACATGCATTCTTTCACAGGCTGTGCTTATGGTTATAAATGTGTTCTCAGCATTTGTCTGACAGGCCAAAGACTTCAAAGTGCATAAAAAGTACCGTCCTATAAAACTTGTTGGCCTAGTTTTCGGGTTTTGGTTGAAGTTGCTTTTTTGCATCTCTTTCCCAGTAATTTTGGCCACTGGCTTAATGCCTTCCTGCTGTCAGCCATTCAATACTCAACTTCTAGATCAAATACATTCTAACATCCAAAGCGCTCCTCGTTGCATAAGTGAAGGCTGTAAAGATTCTAATTATACATCATCAAGATCCAGATTTTTAAAAATCCTGTACTCTTTCAAAGATAAACAGGAGTTACTAGTACAGATTAAATATTGGTACTCTATAAATGATGCTTTTTTTAAAACTCACCATATGTGCAGTTTTCTACTCTGTGATCAATTTGGTAGAACTATATAACTTCTGAGTGACTGATCAGAGGCGCATGTCTTTGTGTCCAAGCAACTTTGCTGTTCACTATTGTCCTTCACAAAAGACACTTTGGGAAAGATTAATATCTATATGATGTTTAGATAGCCTGGTGTTACACAGCAGCCCATTGCAATCCTCTAGTCCTTAGATAAACTGGATCCTTTTGTTAGAAGGTGACCATAGAATCATTTTGTAGGACCTACAAATGCCAAGAGAAATGTTCTCTCTAGCAATCTCTAGGTTCTCCAGCACTACTTTATGGTGAAAATGATGCTGGAAGATCTCGAGATTCCTAGAAAGCACATATTAACCAAATTCACTTTAGTGTAACTTTTAGCATTGGGAGCTGTGTGATGTATTGGGGATCTTGAGCCAGGGATTATGTCATCTAGTCTTAGTGATGATATTCTCTTTCTATAACCATCACAGCTAGGCACTGGAAAGAACCACTGGCTTCCTCTCTGTGTCATGGTTTAGAATAATTTAGGGCTTGGACAACTAACCATACTTTGGAGGAGAGGGGTACCAGCCCAGCAGAAATCAGGTGGTTTCAGAAGTCACAGACCTTCTATGTTTTTTATAGACATTGTTGAGCCAGTTTTATTTTTTTGTTTATAAATAAATACCTTTTTTTCTTTACTGAACATAGTTTGGGTAAAAAAAAATGAGCCGGTCTTCATGTCAGAGTCATGCTGGTCATTTTTCACACCGTTTCACACTCCTTTGGATTTTAAGGTATGCTGAACCTAAGGATTTGCCAGTCTACAGGATGGTGTGGCAGTCATTTAATTGTAGTATATAAGAAGTGTGTAAGAAGTGGAGTCACACGGCCATAGAATCATAAAGTTAGAAGAGACCACAAGACCCATCCGATCCAGTTCCCCAATCAAAGCATCTCTTCCTGTTGAAAGTGAAGGAGTCCCTTTATCTGTGTTGATGGTAAGTGGTGATGGTAAGGTGATGGTAAGGAAGTACTTACTTTCTCCTAAGGTAGAGGACATGCACTCTCATTTAGAGTATAGAGCCACCTTCTTTAGTTTTAAAAGGAAAACGTTGGATGATCATTGAAGAAAACTGGTCATGTAGAAACAGTTTCATATCTTGGGATTCCTGTTTCCCATATCTGAACTTCTCTGGGAAGGAAAACAGAACAATTTCAAACAGTAACACAGAAAATCTTTGAATCATCTCCTTTTGCTTCTTTATTATTGTTTCTAAAAGCTCAGTATCCATGGAAATGGTGATAAAATATCAGTTTTAGCCAGTAAACATTTAGCTGTATAATATTATTGGAAATGTTCCTATTCCAAAGAAGAAATGAATATGCAACACTCATGAAAAAGAAAAATGTAATGGCATAGCTAAGTCTACAGCTTTACTAGCTACAGTGCATTGCAGCTACTCAGCCAAAATCTTCTAAGGAAGATGTTTTCAGGAAAGTGATGAAAAGAAACTATATTCTATGGTTGAAAAGACAGTACAGATTAAAGTCACATTTAAGGCCACTTTTCCTGGACTAGCCCTCAAGCTTTAATCTTCTTGGACTGTATGATTTTGGAGTAAACATGATAGGCTATGTACCTTATTATGCTTGCATGTTAGAAATAGCTATACATAGGAAATTAGAAGTCAGGAGTAAAATGATAGTTAATTGTGTTTATGGAGGGCTTTCCACCACCACAAAAAAAAGAAAAGAATTGATGAAAGCATGCAATCTAGTGCCGGTCCAGCTATTAGACAGAGTGATCTCAGGAGAGCAACAGCAGAGAGGAAGGCAATGTGCTCTGTGGGAGGTCACAGCCTGCCTTATTAGCTGGCTGTCATCTATTTGGTGGATATTATTTCTACTCTGAATCAGCTTTGGAAGATGAAATGAGGGTGTGACCTCTGGTCCTTTGTCTAAACAGCAAAATGTGTTCAGACAGTCCAGGCTAAAACTCCAAAGAAGCACAGTTTTAAAGCAATTTTATCATCTTATCTACTGTGTGCATGTTAATTATGCTTAACAGGAACACATAAATATTTGTTAAACCATCCTGAATGTAAGACTATTTCAGAATTGGAATAGGCAGAAAATATATCTTTTTTTCTTCTATTCTCTTGCAAAAATGTAATATTTATCCATATTATGGCATGTTTTCCAGTTATGGGGTTGACGTGCATGGAATTTACTATATTAACATGACTCCCTTGAATCCTGTTGACTTTCATTCCCAGGTTTTAGATGGCAGAGGTTTGGTGCACTGAATTGCATTTAAAGGGAAAAAAAACAGCTTTTTTTTTTCTTAAAATGGATTTTGCTTTATTTGTTGGTTCACATGTCAAAATTGACTCCATACCAATAAAAGTACAATTTTAAAAACAAGAGACTGCCTAGTTGACTTCTTGCCTTGTGCGGAATTCAGAACTAGGTAGCATTTGCAGTTCTCCTCCTTGGAATTTCAGTTCAGACACAAGGGGGCAGCAGTGCACAAAATTAGCAAGTCTCCCTTTCGTTGGAAATTGGTGGGGAGATGATGCAGTATCCAACTCCATACAGGAATGGGCAATGTTGGCAATCTTCATCTATCATTCTACAATGGAGCTGTTGGCCCGTAGCCAGTTGTTCACGTGCACCTAGACACCCTGCTCTTAATGGCAAAATTACAATCACAATTAGTACTTGTATCTGTTTTGTAATTTGAGAGGCTCTTTTAATCTCCTTCCTGCTTTGTGTAACTTGTAAATTGGAAAGGCTGGCTGAAAATTATATTCAATCTTGGGATTAAAGACTTTGTTTTATTATGAAAATAAGCTTTGTAGCAAATGATTTCTTTGAGACACTTGATCAGTTTTCTCTTTTACTTGAAACTTTGATAGGAGCTTGCACAACAAAAGTAAACCCAGGAGGAAATGAGTTTCTGTACAGAATAAACTAACTGGAGGTGAGTTGGACAGTCTATAAAAGAATATAGTGATGAGGAAGTTTCAGCACTTCACTACGTGCCTAAAGTCCTTGGTTTATTTGGAACTGAGGAATGAAGGTTGTTGTCACCATGTAATGTGTACCAAGATATCAAATAAAGCTCTTGCTGATGGAGATTTCTTCATTTGTTTATTTGAATGTATTGCCTATTTGCAAGAATAATGGCACATAATATAGTATAAAATCCAGTGTTCCAACTCTCAAAACATGGAATGAATGCAAGAGCAAATTAGAAACTGAAGGTAATGACAAAAGAGCATCTACCAACATGAAATTAAAGGCAACTAGATTACACAAGTCACCCTTTTGAAGAAGCCCAAAGCACAGCTACAGCAACCAAGAAGTCCCGGTCTTGTGGTTTCCCAAACACACTTCAGATGTTGGCAAAAAGATATTAAAAAATGTCTCACTTGTTTGAATTGCTTCCACACAGCCATATAACCTAGAATATTAAGGCAGAAAGTCCCAGAATATCTGCTTTGAATTGGGTTATCTGAGTCCACACTGCCATATGTTCCAGTTCAAAGCAGAAAATGTGGGATTTTATTCAGCCGTGTGGAAGGAGCCTAAGACTAGTTTGCCAAAATCTAGTTTGGTTTGTGGGGAAATTTCACTTTAAGGGGGGAAAGCTGAACTCATCTACTTAGCTGAAAATTAGCTAAAGACTCATTTTCTAATACTTGATATAGTTCAGAATGTCTTTTAAATTTTCAGTGGGAAACATGAGAGGGAAAGATGTTGGCTCTACTTACCCATTCTTACAAGTTTTGGAAATGTATGCATGACAATTGTGTGTCAGAAGCCCTTGTATTTTGAACTAATCCCATATATTGCCCAAAATAGTCTTCTTATTTCCCCCTTCTGGCACTGCAATGGGAGACAACATCAGTACCCATAGAATACAGAGAATATATATATTATGATGATCTTACACTTTAGATAGGAGGTTTGACTTCAGAACACATTGAGTGAAAACCTCAAAAAACAAATAAACCCTTACTTGCAAAATGTTGCCAAGGTGGATAACCCTACCATTATCTGGTTTGTCCAATGATCAGGATGAATTAGTGCCTAAATTAACAATTGGCCTCTTTTGCAAAAATGTTTCAAGGAGCTAGGAGTGAGGGTGTAATGCTTGCCATCTATATAGCTTCTTTAAATCTTGGCCCATCTATTAGCATAGATGTCTGAAATGAGATCAATGATTCATGTAGACATCTAAGTATTGAGGTCCCAGGACCTAAAGAAGCCTCCCTCTATGTACAAACATCTCACCTTAAACAGCCATACTAAAGAGGACTACTGTCAATCTCTATTCTGCAAATTTCTACACTGACTATTCCATGGCAGTGTTGATTATTTACCCTGTGGGCATACCAGTCAGCCTGTATTAAAAACTGAAGACTCTGAGAGAGTTTTCCAAAAATATTGCACCATTTTCCTTGCTCTATAATTCTGTGGGACTAACGTGACAGCTATGCCTTGCTATTCACAGGCACACAAAGGTTCTATTTAGCTATCCATTACACTCTTTATTTCCAAATGTATATACAGCTACATAGAACCATTAGCATTTAAGAGTGATTTGGGGATAACGTAGCTGCTAGGAATGGAGATGAGGAAGACAGAAATAAAAACTATGTTTTGACACTCGCACAGAGTGGGAAAGGTAAATGAAGAGTCGACACAAAACCGAAGTCTAAAATAAGGAAAAGTGCATTTGCATTGAGAACAAATTTAAAACAGTACCTTGAAATCTTCTAGCTAAATTGGCTTCTAAAAGACAAAGCTGCAGAACATGCTATTTAAGGTTTGCACCTCCTCTGCAGTTAACCATAACCAAAGTTCACTAATAAGGCTGAAATAGTAATTTCAGCATACCGAGAGGCTACTAATCATTTAATTCCTAATATAATATGGGTTTATAATGGGACAGTCTTACTCATTGGAAAAGGTATAGATGGATGGTAAATTTGAAAGCAGTAGAAAGAGGAAAATATTGATGGACTGATTCCATAAATGACACTATGGCCCTGTTTTTGGAAGTGCTCAGCAGGGCTATTGATGGCATGGTCTCTCAAAGGTCTCTCTCATTCATAGAGTTGTCTTAAGTTGAAGCTGACTTAGCAGCACTAACAATAACTATGGACCTAGATTTAATCCAGTTGTTAGTGTGCAAGAGTTGTTTTTCTAAATGAAGCAAGTCAAATTAGTTCAGCTCTCTGATTTTTGCAAGCTTGGGAAAACCTTACTTTCTCCTTTTTCTTCAGAGTAAGAAATTTGCACACTCATAAGTCAGAGATGGCTGAAGCAAGAAATGTCAAATTAGCTTATTTATAGTCCTCACTAGGGAGTTCCATGTTTGTAGAAAATCACTGCACTGAGTGTGTGTTTTTCAAATTCTGTTTATAAAGTCAGCATTTTCATCCATGTATATTGCATCTCCCCTAATGCTTTTAACCCAGGTCAGCCCCGAGGATTTAAGGTGGTCTTGGTTAAGAATGTGATCATTTGAGGCTTGGGTCTTTCAAGCCTTAGCTAGCTTTTAGAGCATTTCGATTCTTCATAGTTGCCTCGCCTTGGAAAAAATCATAAGAAGATCACTTCCACACTGTTACTCCCCTTTTAATTCTAGAATACTTTATTTAGTACAATTATGAATCTTCAATTGGCAGAGTAAATGACACCAAAACTCTGTAAAATGTTTCACTGCTACTTCGCTTTTTTGATGGTGTTGTTGGTCACTAGATGTCAATCAGCTTTGAAGAGAAGACTCTGTTTTTCCCAAGCTAACATGCCATTGCTACTGGCTAGAAGGGACTGCACATGACTCCAGAGGCATGAGTGGCTTAGGCAAGATGCTGAACCTGTTTTGAGATTATCACCTAGAGCAGTGGTTCTCAACCTGTGGGTCCCCAGGTGTTTTGGCCTACGACTCCCAGAAATCCCATCCAGTTTATCAGCTGTTAGGATTACTGGGGTTTGAAGGCCAAAACATCTGAGTTGAGTTCCACTGACCAGCCCACTGACATGGAAGCACTAGCTGCCACTGTGTGGCCCCTCTAATATATGAGGAAAATATGAAGCTGAGCTGCTTCTTGTAGGGAGGAGTCTTCGACAAAAGCAGTGGACTTCTTGTATACTGTCCATTAGATGCTCAGGACCATATTGGACCAAGAATACCAAACTTTCCCCCCTTCAGCAAACATGGATACAATACACATAACCCTTGTGAAGAACTCTCATCAATCCCCAGCAGGACCATAGGAAAATATACCCAGTAGATTAAGACAAGTGGAGAACAGGAGAGGAGGAAAGCTGGCATTTAATATTAATTTTCTTCAAAATGTCGGTTCATGAAGCTACTAGGTATGGCTGTAACATATACCTTATGCATGCCCAACCATGACAAATAGTTAGAGAATTTGGTACTATTTGGATGTTATTGAAAAATCTCTGTACAACAAAGATTCAGAATTTTTGGCCCTCAAAATGTTCATAACTGCAGTTCCTTATGGAAGGTTATGGACTACCAATTGCAGTTAAATTATCCTTCAGATATTTCTTCTATTCCTGACTCACTAAAGGCTAGAGAATTAGAGTACAATTGCAAAATCTACAAGCAGAATTTTGCCAGTCTGCTTCTCAACCCATTCCTCATAGAGAAAACCTCCTTTCCCCAAAAGGACACTTTAGGTTGAGGTGGGATTTTGTTTTGAGACTCATTGCTAATGAGATTTGGGAACGAGGGATTAGTTTAACTTTGCAAACTTCCTACCAGCCAATGGAAAATGATGTGTTCAGCTGACCCTTCCTGGTGTGCTGCTAATTGCTAGAGGCAAATGGGCCAGGAAAGGATTATCATTTTCAGTTATAGAAAGATTTCGCTCCAGGTTTTTTGTTCCTTCAGTGTACAACAGTGCATAACCTGCTATCCATTGGGGCTGCTTAGAGCAGCACATTGGCTCTGTACCATGGGCTTCTGAAAGTTGGAAACTACCAGGAAGAGATCAGAAGCTAACTTGGCCTTGATCTAGTCAAAGACCTGTCAGCAAGACTAATTTATTAGGCAGGTGCTTCTGACAAGATCAAGGAGAGGACTGTTTCTTTCACTGAAAGGATCCACAGGGCATCTGTAGCAAACTGCTAACCCAAGAAGGAGCTGGAGCTGTTTCTTAGCCCTTGAAATGGGGCAATGTAATAGAGTATCTGATTTTGACTGTGGTATTGATTTCAATGCTTTCAGGTTTGGTATCATTCAACACAACGACTCCCGTAAAGAATTTGCTCAGGCAAATGTGTCATAATCTGGAAACATTGCTTTTAGGATTACAGTTCCTCTATATCTTGGATTAAAAAAATAGTAGCAGTACAGAATCTGCATCCACATACCTTCCAATTTTCCCATTTTGGTAAGGGCAGTACCAGTTAATCGTCTTTTCTTTCACTTTTCAACTGCTACTAAAATGTCTGGGATTCTCTCTCCTCCTTCCACTTTCCCGCTTTGTTCTAAGCATGCATCAATTGCTGAAAACTGAGTTTAAATTGCAATAGTAGTTTGTACACAGTTAACTCAGCAGTGAGTATGTGTAGCCTCAGGCAAAAACAAACAGCTGCATCCTCCTCTAGCCTGTGCGTTTTTCCCCTTTGTGAACTTTAGGCAGCTTGACCACACTCTGATGTTGCTTGGATACATGTGTTCCAGTTTCCATTTGTGAAATGTTGGGGTTATGCAGATTCAACTTAGTAGCTCTATATTTGAAACAATGTCTTGCCTTTTCAGAGTGAGTTATTCACTCTGAGATTGCTTAAAAATCCCAGGCTGCTGTCTTGTATTATCCTGGACAATTTATAAATGGCCATCTTTTAATTATAGTCAGTGTCCTAAATCCAATTGTTAAACCCAACTAGAATAGACATAGTGAATCAATAAGAACTTAGTAAATCAATGCTTATATGAATTTCATTGATTTGATCTGTCTATTCTAGTTGGGATTAACAATTCGATTTGGGCCCAAATGAATCAGTCACAACTTTGCCTCTGAAATATTTGATTCATTAGATTCATCCTTAATCAACACTGATTTTTTTTAGAAATGGCAGCCACACCATTGAATTGAATATGAATTAGTGTGCTCGCAAAGTGGCTGGCAAACTCATCACTCGGTACTGTGACTGAGCCTTGAGGTGAAACTTCCCGGAGATTTCATTTAAGAATGCCATGTAAAGCCCATCCGCTCTAGTAAGCAAAGTTCTAGATTATGTTTTGTATCCATGAAAAAGTGAAACTGTTCTCTGAGATTATCTATTTCTATGCAAATTCTCTACAGTTCCCTGTTTGCTTGTGCATTAATCATCGTTAACTAAATTACTGTACATTTAATCATCTTAACCTTGATGTTACCCTAGACAACAAGCCCCAGGGATAACTGCAAAGAAAACAAAATAGCATTTGATAATAGATTATGTAGTGGGTGGTAGAATGAGATGTTATTAATATCACTCCACTTTACAAGTTCTAGCAAAAGTTTGCAGTTTATTCCCATCCCTAATAGTGATGCAGACTGTGGCCAGGAAATCAGAAGACGCTTACTTCTTGGGAGGAGAGCAATGTCCAGTCTCGATAAAATAGTAAAGAGTAGAGACATCAGACTGGCAACAAAGATCCGCCTAGTCAAAGCCATGGTATTCCCTGTAGTCACCTACGGATGTGAGAGCTGGACCTTAGGGATGGCTGAGCGAAGGAAGATAGATGCTTTTGAACTGTGGTGCTGGAGGAAAGTTCTGAGAGTGCCTTGGACTGCAAGAAGATCCAACCAGTCCATCCTCCAGGAAATAAAGCCTGACTGCTCACTGGAGGGAAAGATACTAGAGACAAAGTTGAAGTACTTTGGCCACATCATGAGGAGACAGGAAAGCCTAGAGAAGACAATTATGCTGGGGAAAGTGGAAGGCAAAAGGAAGAGGGGCCGACCAAGGGCAAGATGGATGGATGGCATCCTTGAAGTGACTGGATTGACCTTGAAGGAGCTGGGGGTGGTGACGGCCGACAGGGAGCTCTGGCGTGGGCTGGTCCATGAGGTCACGAAGAGTCGGAGACGACTGAACGAATGAACAACAACAACAACAATAGTGTGCCCATTCTGGAGTCTAACTCCCTGAATAAGAGCCTTATTGTGTGATTTGAGGTTAGCTGAACCAACTAACTTTTTTTACTGTACTGTATCTCAATTTATCTGCCCATATATGTATCTATATCAATACTCTCCCAATTAATCATCCAATTTTTCTGGCTGCTTTTGTTCCAGCTTCTCTCTCTTACTTTCACTTCCCCATTTGTTCTGAATTTATTTCAGTTGCTACAAACTGAGCTGAAAATGAAAAAGTCGTTTGCACTCAATTTGGGGGGCAAAATTTTGCCCTTCCCTCTAGATTCAGGCAAAAGTACCGGGATTGGGGCCCAGCTGGCTGAGTGTCAGCTGCATTAAGATCACTCTGACCAAAAGTTCATGAGTTTGAAGCCAGCCCGGGTTGGAGTGGGCTTCCAACCAATTGTGTAGCCTTTTGTCGACCTTTGCAACCCAAAAGACAGTTGCATCTGTCAAGTAGGAAAATTAGGTACCACCTTGTTTGGGGAGGCTAAGTTAACTAAGTTATGAGGCCATAAAAAAGACTCCAGCAAAGCACTCCCAACAAAAGCATGCAGGGAATGCGGAAGAACTTCATCAGTGTCGCAGATGGATGATGAAAGCGACAGCTTCCCTGGCGGCCAGAAAAAGTTAAATAGCCTCTGTGTATGCCTGTATACGTTGTATGTCAAATTGGCATTGAATGTTTGCCATATATGTGTACATTGTAATCCGCCCTGAGTCCCCTGCGGGGTGAGAAGGGCGGAAGATAAATACTCTAAATAAATAAATAATAAATAAATAAAAGCAAATTGCTGCAGCCTCACCTATCTTCATTAATAGCTTTTGACACACACACGCACACACACACCAATTTTAATCTCTTTGGAAATATGTATGTGTTGTTGATGATGTTTATTTAGCACTTGTTCTCTTAAAGAGATTCAAAGTGGTGAATAGTGTTAAAAGCAACACAATACAAGTGCAGATGTGCAGAATGACAGAATTCATTTCGAAATTTGGATTTCCCTCCTCTCCTCTTTTTGAGTCAAAAAGATTCTGAGGAGGGGAGTGTGTTCAATTTGTAATCCAAATTTCAAAATATTGTTATTGTTTCAGTATGATTCGTTCCATTAGAGGCAATGGGGAAAATATCAAGGCTCATTTCTCTGGCATTTTTATGCCTATCAGAATAGTAAAAATAGAATAATAACACTAATAATGTTAATAAATGATAATTGATATAATAATATAATACTAATTCCATCTTCCAGCTTGGCAGAATGAGTTGGGACTTGATGGCCTTTGGAGGTCCCTTCGAAATGTATGAGTTTAATAATAAATAATGAATTAATAATAATAATAATAATAATAATAATAATACAGTAATTCTATTTTACTGCTAGGGCTAGTAAATTTTAATCCACTTTCTAAGATCCTCAATCCAAGGGCTGGGGAAATAGTAGTGTAATTTTAAATCACTTTCTAAGTTTAAGTTTTAACAAACACAGAATGGATCCCAAGCACATGTCTCTCACTGAGGAGTGAAGACTAGCGTTGTAGCTGCTGCATTCAGCCCCCTCCTTCCCTCCTACCCCCGGAAATTTTGTTACATAGTAAAAAACACTTTAAATCTCTGAATCTTTCCGAAATTTTTCCAAAATGTTTTGGAAGGGCAGTTTTATTTCAGAAAGATTCAGGTGCTGGCTCCTCAGTTTGTATTTTGGTGATTCCTAATTATGAGTTATCCAAATCTGCTGAAATATGAAACAACCTCTGAAATGTCTCACACCCCTGATATCAAGATAGTGCTTATATGTCTTTTGTCATGTGGTTTTAGCTTTGGTTTCCTGGGCATGAAAACACTCAGATTAATTTGGGAGATACTCCAGAGCTTTGCTGTATGTGGTGAACAGAACAGCCAGTTCTGAATTGGAAACATCCCCGCTCTTCACATAGGCCAGCGCCATCATTCTGTTTTTCCCTTAAGGAAAACAGGGTGGCGCTTACCTGTGACATCATTTGTCACTGCAAACAGCAGACTCAGAATTCCAGAAAGCTTTATAGTCATTGCTTCACGCCCTTGCTAATGTTAGCAAAGGTGCTTTCAGGGCTTCGAGAGAGGAAAGGAGTCACCTCTCCTCCGTTTCCCCTCTCTGAGTCACATAGGCATATTTTCTTACATTGACAAGCATGCCAAATGATTGCCATAAGCTCTCTGAAGGTTTGAAGCTAATGCTCTGACATTTATTTATTTATTTCAAACATTTGTACCATGTCCTTCTCAACTCCCAAGGGGAGACTCAGGACAGCTTACAACGGCAACAATTAGATGCCAACACATACAAAAACACAATACAACATGACATAACAGAGTAGATAAAAACATTAGGTTAAAATCCATTTAAAACATTATTATGAATTTACTGCCCCGCTGGACAGTAAGGAAGGAGAGTGATATGAACATCAAGGCAGAATCTTGGATTTTTTGTGACTTACTCAAGGATGCCAGTGTCTTTCCATGGCTAAGTAGGAATTTGAACGTTGACCTCCAGAGTTGTAGTCTAAAGCCCAGAGTCAGACCACTATAACACGTTTGCTCAAGGACCTAATATTTGCATGTTAAATACAGAAGTACTCTATTACTGTGGAATCATAAGACAACAAGAAGGAAGAGTGACATTTATAGCTCTTTGGCTTATCTTGTAACTGTTTGTTTTAAAAACTAATCGAAAAAGAACTTAAGGTTGCAGCACAATGCTCTGTACAAAGTCCCTAGGCCCAAAGCCATTCACCTTGTGAAGGTGCTTAGCTGTGATTATTATATAATCAATTTAGGTAAATGAATTTTGTGGCAAGAGACTTTTTAGAAAACCAGATGTCTACTCACTTTACATCTTGAAGCTCCCTGTTAAAATATTTTTGCATACTCTCTAAATGATAAAGCATAAGCTCTCATGCTCAGCTGGAATGTCTGCTCAATTTGAATAATCTTTGAATCAGGAAAATGTGAGGATAAATGTTTGTTATTCTCACTTTTTATGCTTTATTAAATAGAATAAGAGCACAAAGAAAGAACAGTTTTACTTTCCAATTCACTTAAATTGTGTGTCTAGAGCTTGTTTGCAGACTTAGAGGTATTTTTTTTAAACACAGACAGACATTTTTACTACCATGCAGGTACTAGTTTCCTTTGGTCACTAGTTGCCCTTTCATCACTGAGGTTCTTTTAGAGGGGAAAATCTACATAAAACATTGAGAGAGGACTCTATTTTTAGGTCTATAGTTATATTCTTGGCTTCTATCTAATGAGTTTGGAGAATTCACAATAAGCTTGTCTCCTTAGAACACAGCAAAGATGGGAGACTGGATAAACATCAAGCGTTAATGGCTTCCTTCGAGGAAAAGCGATTGACAGGAACTTGTGAGTTTCCAGTAAGGTGCCAACTAACAGCAATTAATTCTCTTTAAGACTCAAAAGGCTAGTGAATTTGCAGCTGTTCAGAAGTGGTTTTCAAAACTCTGAAATGGTCTAAAGCTGAATTAGAATGGGAGAGAGTAATGAAAGAAGGATCAAGGGACTGTTATACAACTTGTACATATGCAGCTTCGCTTTGTGATTTTGGCTCTCACAGTTCTGTAAATTTCAGGAGATTTCTTTAATGATGAAAGTGGGGATTTGAGGTCCTTGTGAACATAATGTCAGGGAATTTGGGTAATGTTTAGTGGAAACTCTCCTGGTTTGTAGTTCTTAGAAGGAAGGAAGACCCTTTACTGTCTAGATTAACCAATTATTTTTTATATGAAGCTACACTCCTGTGTATCTTGGCTACTCCCAAAATGACTGGATTCACTACAATCTGCTGCAAGTATGAAACATAGTGTTACAATTCTGAGGGCTAATTCAGCTAGATCTCAGCCAAACTGGCTCTAGGTTTGCTTAAATGAAACAACCATCCTTGTGTTACAAGATACAAGCAGATTTCAGAGAAGACTCAGTGGATGCATGGATGCAGAACATGGACAATGGAAGCAAAGAAATATTATAGATGCTCCCCGGGAGATGGAAGACAGAATTCCTTGCACCTGGAACTGCATTGCTCCAGGAGACAAAAAAACAATCTGCTAAGTATGTTTTTCTTCCCATAAATCCAGACCAAAAAGGTGCATTTCTGTTGGAATGTCATTCTTCTGGATTGGGACTAATCCTCATTTACAGACTCTATTTTATTACATTTCCCTGTAAAATACACATGCTATGTAGTATGTCTGAATTTGTGGACTATGCAGATAGATATGATTTCCACCACAGCTGCAGTTTTCAATATTTCTGTTTAAGTATATGTTTGATTTTGCTTAACAAGTGTTCTTTTTGATAGTGGCCATTCATGTTCAGGCCAATGGAAGTCTCTGTTAGCCATTCAGCTGGTTCTCTCATTATTGCTAATGGAAAATTTTCCTTTTCTGTACATCCACCCATTACATGAACCAAGATAACTATTGTTTTCACCATATTAAGTAAATGCTAAGATAATTGGAAAGTGACTGAGCCTCAGTGGTGCAACAGAAGCGCCTGTTATATAGTTTTTTTTTAAATCTGTTTTTAAAGACAGAACTTTTTGTGTTATGATGAATATATATTGTGATGACAGTGGGGAAAAATTTTCAATTAATCACAGCTTGCACACAGTTTATGTAATATGGGTCTTCAGTGAGATACAATTGCATGTGAAACAACAACAGAGACAGTTACCATAAAGCCATATCTCTTTCTGATAGAAGGTACATAGGACAATTAAGACAAGCACATTTATTTTAGAATGTGTTTTTATAATCCATAATCCCCCAGATGCATTAGAACCATATTCAAACCTCAGGTATATATGCACAGTTCCATGGATGTGGGAGGTGGCATTAGAGTGAAATGGGTTACAGAAAGTGAAAACTGTATTATTAACACTGCTCATAAACTTTCATAGCAGAGAACAATGTAGACTCTTAAAATGAGTAACAGCTCTGTTATGGCTAATGCATCTTACAATATGGATATTTCTCTCCCTACGCTAACTGCATGTAGTTAGTCCTTCATTCTTTATTTGATGGAGAGGGAAAATAAGCACACAGCACCACTCTATCAATACAAATCTGACCCGTTTCTAAGGCTAGATTATGAACGGGTTAATTGGCATCTCAGGCATCTCAGTACTGAAGAAAGGAAAACTAGCTCAATTCCAGTCCTTCTTCGGTCAAAGAATCATGGAGTTGGAAAAGACCACACGGGTCATCCAGTCCAACCTTGCCGTGCAGGAAAAGCACAATCAGAGTACTCTTGACAGATGGCTCCATCCAGTCTCTTTTTAAAAGCCTCTAAAGAAGGAGATTCCACCACACTCCAAGACAGTATTTTTCATTGTTGAACAGCTCTTATCATCAGAATTTCCCCCCCTCATATTCAGGTAGAATGTGTTGCAGTTTGAATTTGTTGCTACATGTCCTAGTCTCTAGAGAGGTAGAAAAACAAGCATGTTCCATCTTCAAAAGGACTTCTTTAAAATATCCGAACAGGGCTGTCATGTCTCTTTTTAACTGACTTTTTTCCAGGCCCAGTATACCCAGCACCCTAAACCACTCCTCATAGGGTTTCCATACCTTTTACCATTTTAGTTGCCACCCTCTGTGCACATTTCAGCTTGTCGATATCTTTCCTAAACTTGGTACCCAGAATTGGATGCAGTATTCCATGTGAGATCTGAACAAAACAGAATGAATGAGCATGTCTTGTCTCAGGGCATGCTCAGAATATTCTTCCATTGCTGGCTGAATGTTGAGTGGATATACCCTGCTTTCTAACCACATACCAAGACAGAAGAAAGGGCAGAGCAGGCAGGCTGTTATGCCCAGTTTGCATAAATTATATTTTGAGATATTATGGAGATTGAGAAATGCATAGCCAATGAATTTGCTTATAGCCAATCCAAGCTTTTAAATAATAACATACCCGCATCTTTACAAATTTTCCTAGCTTGCAGAGCACTAAAAAAGAAGCAGGTGATGTTTACTGTAGACTGAGAGATAGCCAGAAAAGGGCAGTGGAACCTCAAATGGATAGGGAGGGTTTGCTAAAATTTGGTTGCTTTGTAAGGTGTGTTTGTGTATGTTCTTTAGAGAGCTGAATATAATGTGTGTGTGTGTGTGCGCGAGAGAATGGGGTGGCAAGGCGTGAGTGTGTGAGGGATGCCAATTCTTTCTGGAGTGAATAGATGTCATCCTGAGCAATGGGTTAGTGAATATGCAGAGAGTGGATTTATGCTTTGAGTGAGTGCCCACTCAGATATCAGTGCCTGGTCCCTTTTCTCCAAGTCACAAGTTGAGGTCAAGACATATCAGACCAAGAACACTGCCTTGAAAAGTATATCTGCAATTCCACATACTTACTGTCCTTGTTTGTTAGGCTGATTTAATGGATGTGCCTTGCCATTGTTGCTGTGTTCCAAACACTTCTTTCCAGTATAAGTGTAAGAATATCCTCCTCCTTATCCCGTCACAACACATTCAGCTTTGTAGGTATGAACCTGTTATCACTTATTACAATGGTTTGCAATGGATTCTTATGTTCATTAATTTTTTATGCATTACTTAAGCAACTGAGAAATAATGCATGGATTCCAGGCTTAGTCTCGCTAAAGTGGCAAAATGGGGGTTCACATGTGCAGAATTTTCTTGTTTATGTATGTATTTAATTTCTTTTTCAAAATGCCTACAACTGCTTACATAAAAGGCATCCTGTTTTTGGAATTGCTATGGGACCATTATAGATTTGGAATCTCTCTATCATTCCCAGTATAGATGTTCAACAAAGCCAATGGTTCTTATAAGGCATAGGATTAAAAACCTATAGCTCTAATCAACGAATTGCTACTAATATTCTGATAGATTGTCATGGAGTTTAGGAAGCCTTCCCAATATTGTCAGATTCCCATGTTTTTCACCACTGGCTGTACTAATAAGAGCTGCAACTCTCCCCATCTGCAGCAACACATCTGGAGAACTGGAGATTTTCAACTCTTGCTTTTGGTCCTGGCAATCTTGAGCAGTTCCCCTCAGTTCTGCTATATTACTATATGACTGAGTATGATTGTCTTCCAAGGGCAGAGTCTTGGCGGTGAGTCTATAAGTGGCTGTGGAGACTTATTCTGGATCCACATGATCTGTCATAATGAGGATATAGGTTTCCAGGTGGTCACAACCTGGAAATCTATGTCCTCATTGTGACAGGTTGCAGGTTCGAATCTGGGGAGAGTCGGATGAGCTCCCTCTATCAGCTCCAGCTCCTCATGCGGGGACATGAGAGAAGCCTCCCACAAGGATGATAAAAAACATCAAATCATCCAGGCGTCCCCTGGGCAACGTCCTTGCAGACAGCCAGTTCTCTCACACCAGGAGTCACTCCTGACACGACAAAAAAAAAAATTGTGACAGATCATGTGGATCCAGAATAGGATCTTCCTTTCACCCTCTATTCATTTGTATTCAAAATCCATTGCATCGTTGGTAACAGCTGACCTCCAGTTACAACACTCAAGGGTCAGGGCTTCCCGTTCTTGATATTTATATCACATTTTTAAAGGTAGCCTTAAGCCCACCTTTAAATGTCTTTTCTTTTCCACCAATATTCTGTTTTCCATTCTTGAGCTGAGAGTGGAGTGATTGCTTTGGGAGATGGTGATCGGGCATTCGGACAACATGGCCAGTTCACACACAACAATAATGAAAAAAACTGACTCCTCTTTTTACAATTCAAAGGGGTTCACAAAGGACAAAAAATAATCTCTGAATTTACAACTCTAATAGCTGTGTGTGATGGAGTTCATTATTATGCTAAACTTTCAAATAAACCAAAGGGTCAGAAATTGCCACAGGCAGTGACCTGTATGTTGATGGTAATTGAGTCCATTAGCCTTAATTTTATAATTTCTAAATTAACTTTCTTGCTTACAAGTAGCTTTAATTGCAGGATTGAAAAAGTTAAAAGCAGGAGAAAGGCAATGTTCTAACTTACCATTCATATCATGGGATTGATGGATTCATTTTACTGGAATATGTTCAACTTAACATCTAGCAAGATTTCTTAGTATATGCTGACCCCAAAATAATGCTTCACATTAGTCATGGGTATCAGAGACAGCAGTGCATTTAGGGAATTTTAGATACCATATGGGAGTCTGAGGAGAGGATGAAATGTGTTATTCATCAGTATGTGGTAAGCTATCTGAATTGAGCTGAGATTCCTCCTCCAGAATGAAGCCCAGAAGACTTTCTGTGCCTGTGTCTATCTATTTGTATGTGACACGATTGCTTTTTAATAACTTAAGGGTTGCCACAGAAGCAAGGGAATAGCCTAGTCCTTCATTATTCTAGCTTAGCCACATCTAATGGTTTTAAATGATAGTACAATAGATTTCTGGTGAACATTAGAATTAACCTCTTGATGGTAAGGCCAGTTCAGCAACGCAACCCATTTCTTAGGGAGGTGGCGGAGTCTTCCTTCTCTGGGTGTCTTCCAAAAGAGGTTGGACAGCTACCTCCTGGAGATGCATTGAGCAGAGGGTTGGATCCAATGGTCCCTGAGGCCCCTTCCAATTCTTTGATTCTATGAATTGTACCCCAAGCTCTGCCCTAAATATACTCAGTGCTACTACTGAGTGGTTTGTGGCCAATGATTTTGGTTCTGATACTTTTTCTCCTGTTCTCTTTCAATCTTATCCCCATATATTTTCCCTGATGCTATAAAGTTTCTATTTTACCCACCTTTGGCAGGCCAAGAGAGGAGTTATTCTTGACAGCTCTCCCCTGTCCTTGAAGATGAAGCAAAGAAAGGCATAGAGTTGTGAGCAAAAGAAGACCTTAGATGTTTCCATTCTCTCTGACTTGCTTCATGTGCTGTCTGTTGTTGGTAGAGAAAGAAAAGGAATTGTATCTTTCTGGCCTTAATGAAACTTTTTGCTTTCATCTATAGTTTTTTTTAAAGAGTGATAATGTTGAAATGAAATCACGATAAAATAATTAATTGCCATTCATAGGTTTACAATTATAAAAGAGATAGGCAGTCTGTTAATGCAACTAAAATTACTACCTTGTTTTATTAATGATTGGTCCTGGTGTAACAGAAACTTTTGGAACATGATGTGCCAACAAATATCTCTTTGAAAAGTGATTTTTTGCATTGTGGTGATTGGAGTGAATTCAACTGGTGTACCTTAGCAAAAAAGTCAGACATAAGTTACATAATATCACTATGATGGATTTAACATAATTAAATCTGAGTTAAATGCTGCCCATTTTAAAGACAGTGGCAAACTGCAACTAAATTTACAAAACTCCAATACACAAGGAGAAATGCCTTGGAACAAATCATGTTGAGGCAGATTAGGAATGGTGTTAGAAACAAAAGCAAATGTTTTAGACGTTCACATATTTTGTTGTCCTATTGGTAATTAGTTCTTTGTTCCCACTGGTCTAAAATAATGGATTGTTCATTCCATTGTATTTTACTTTATGTTTAATTTTCCCGGTATACTTTTATATAGATATACATGACTGGTTTCAATCCAGGGCCTATTATAGTTAGAATGATGGGTTATAGATTTTTTTAAAAAACTATAATAAATATAAAATTGACTGTTATAAAGTATTTACTGAGAGTGAGTTGTGTTGAGCGATGGAACTGGCTCCTGAGCAAAATGTCCTAAAGGCAGCCTTTAAACTGGATTGTCAACGTTTAACAGATGGAACCTTGGACGTATATGGCCAAGCAACTTCAAAGTGGTAGTCAAGGTGGCAAAATTATTAAAGAGGATGAAAGCACAGGAGAGGCTCCAATGGTTTGCTCTTCCTTGATCCTACAGGGAAGGATAGGATTCCACCTCCTCCTATTCTCTTGCTGAGTTAATCCACTGCTTCTTAAACTGTGGTCCTGACCCCAAATGGGGTCTCCCTTAGCTCAAAGTTGGGTTCATGAAAATTTGGCAAAAGTAAAAAGCTTCTGAATGCCACCTAGTGGCTGTTTTAGATATAATGTGACTGTTAGCAATAATGTACGATGTTTACAGTGGACTCTACATAAAATGCTTCAGCTATTCTTCATAAGGGAAAATCAGCCTATTTAGTAAGTTTATAAATGCTGATTTTATCAGTAAATAAAAAAATTCTCAGGCCAAAAGGGGTCACAAGTGGGAAAGTTTAAGAAGCCCTGAATTAATTGAATGTAAACTGTCTTTGCACTTTGTACTCATTTTTCAGCAATAAAAGTAAAATCAAGATAGAGGGAAGAAATGAGAGGAAAAAGGAGAAACTGGGACATTTGAAAGCAGCTGCAAGAGTGGGACAGCAGATGATAAGTCGGACTGGCCCTGCCAGAAAATGACACTTGGACAGCATGGAATAAAGAGAAACTGAATTAAGCTCTTATAATATTTGCAAATTACATTTATACAGTGCCCCTTTTCCACAGAGTTCAATAGATAATTAATATTTATTTATTTATTTATTTATTTATTTGCAACATTTGTATCTCACCTATCTCTACCCTGAAGGGGATTTAGAGTGGCCTCACACATCGGCAACAATTCAATGCCATTAAAACATACAATTAAATAAAGATTTAAATTAAAAACACAGAATCAAAACATTCAAAAAATAATTATTAAATTAATAGTTTCCTGATGACGTGTGTTAAACTGAGAAACTATTGGCTTGTCCAAGGTATCCCAGTAGAATAGAAAGAGAAGGTGTAGCTCAATGATAAATCACTTTGGGGGGGGGGGGAGATGTGTGTTTCAATTCATGGCATCTCCAGGTATATAACACAAAGAAATAATGTTTCCTGGAGCCCTGGAAAGCCACTGCCTGCTACTGTAAACCATACTGGACTTAGGGGGACAATCATCTCATTCAGTATAAAGTGGCTTCTTATATTTCCATTTAGAAAATTGATATAACACACATGCCTATAGAGAAAGAGAGGGTGAGAGTGTCACCTCAGTTCTTTACTGATAATTCTGATTGTTCCAACACACCTGCAGGGTTAGACTAACAAACATGCTGACTAGAACAACTAAGGTGCAATACTGTCTGTAGAACTACACAAGTCCTTTTCACACTAAACAAAAAATTAATAAACAACTAAGGTATGAGTTAAAAGAGACCTGGCATCTCTTACCTAGTAGGAGGCCTCGTTGTCTATGGCATACCATCATGAACATCCCCTTGTTATTTTGTCACATCAGAGCGTGGTAGCTTTCGCAGTCGTCAACCCAAGTGGCATTTGGTTGGTACTATCCCCACAAGCAAAATTTACTTCTTGAATGGGAGTGGGGGACACATCAGTGTTCTGGAACTCTGCTTTTCTAGGGCTGAGAACTAGTACTTGACCTTTCCTTTTCTTGCTACTGTTGCCATTTCTCCTCCTCCTGTCTTCCTACTACTGCTGCTGAAGAGTTGCTAACCTATCAGTATCTGAAGGAGGAGGCAACCCAAAGGGAACTGCATTATCTTTGTGACTTGATCACTACCTCTGACTCAGCCTTGCAAGGCTGTTTCAAAAATATAAAGGCTAAGGAGTTAAGAAAGACGCAAGCTGACAAGATACTTGGAGAGTTAAGATCTGTGCAGTGCAGAAGGGCAAATGTCTTCCTGTTTTATCTCCACTGTGAAGCAAATGGGCAATAAAAGGAGAAAGAATGGGTTGGGTTTCTTGCTGTTGGATTAACCATACCATCTTGAACAGTGATAGTAGGCTTCTCTCCAACGCAAAGAGGGGGAAGTCTTTCAGAACTGGAGATAGTTTCCTTTTGACAAAGTGCTTTTTGAAAAATGGAATCTATTTCCTTCTGAATATCAGACATACACTGTTTTGGAGAAATACTGCTTTAGAGTTTGGTGGCCTTATTTTGACACTAGTTAATTCTTTTAGTTTCTCTGAACCAAAATGAGCATCTGTTTGACCAGAAGGCTGGGGTGTGAATGTGTGTGTTGGGGGGGGGGGGGGGGTCATTGTATGGGAAATCTCACTTTTATCTGGGAATAGCTTGAAAAAACAAAGGAAAGTCACATATTAAGCACACATACCTCTATTTGTGTGTGTGTGTGTGTGTGTGAAAATATGTATGTTTATTTAGATCCAAAATGCCATATGAATCTCACCAATGATGAATCAGGACTAAACTTTTCACACATACAGATTATGGTGAACTTGAAATATTGGTGGGGTTAGAAGATAATTGACAGGTGGTGATGGGAGATGTAGTTCACCTACATGCAGAAAGCCATGTGAGTCCCACCATAATCAAATGTGTTCCTCTTCTCCTAACCAATCAGATGGTTCACTCTGTTTACCAGCCTGCAGATACCAATATCCTTATCCCTTCACTACACATTCCCAAGATGATGGGAGTAGCACCCTAATAAAATGGCTAACCTGCCTGACTGGTTAGGAGCAGTCCTTCAACTTTAATCCAGCAAGATCTCTGGCTAATGCCGAATAGATCTGGGGGTAATGGGAGTTATAGCTGGCCAAATGTGGGCCTGATGAGAGTTACAGCCTGGTGGGTGTTGAGTCCCACCAGTTCCTCAATTTTATAAATAGTCCCATTATGCAGATATTCATATTCTAACGGGACCATTCATAAAATCCAAAACCAAGCAATTACTATTTCTAATAAATGGCATTACAAATACCCTAGCAATGTTAGATCCTTAACCTATTGCTATATAAAATTTGGGCCTTGAATTGATTTGTAAAGGATTGATTATCTGCGATAGTTAGTGGCAGGCTGTTCTGGTATTTAGAAATAACAACAAAACACAAATATTCTCCCCCCTAAATCTTGTACATCAAAACCCTGGGGCAGATTTGAGTTTTATAGTATTTTTGTGTATAAGACTATGTGATTTCTTGGATTTTGGCACATGCAGCTAAGGGACCTGGGGAGATTTTTTTTAAGTGGGAGAGAACTAGAAAACATTCAAGTAGGATCAAAGTCAAGAAGTTACACATAATGGATCTGACAGCTAATGCATGCCCACTTCTAAGTGACAAGAAGGTAATCATGACTGCTTGCCATTTCCCAGAGTGAGAGACACCTGGTATAAGTGTGAATGCAATTTCTTTCCCTATAAATTGTTTTTCTCTTTCTCTCTGAGAATCTAGCTATAAGATCCCACCCTTCTACTGTGTGATTGACATTTCCAATGGAAAATGTAGTTGACTGCTGCAGAAATGCTGTGTTTTATATATCTGAGGACATCAGCTTATAAAAGGAAAGGTATAAGACTAATTGAATAAGATTGGCATCTGCTGCTTATACAATAAGCAGAAGAAAAGACATGTATTTGGGCAGGTGGATGTAGGATACTTAGGAAAAGCAGTAAGTGGTAGAAAGCCACCATCCTTTCATTCTTCATCTTTTTATTGCTTTCAGGAAGACAATGAAGAGAATCACAATGTAGTTTGCTATCTGAAATTCAAACAGAACAAAAAAAAAAAAGCTCCAGTCTTCACTAAGGAAGAGCTCTGAGGAAGATTGTTTGGCTTAATTTATATATCCCATAAACCAGCTATAATCCAGAATTCTTTGCAGGACTCATTTTTTATGCTCTGTGAACCAATTTCCTTGTTCATTTGCACCTGTTATTCAGTTTTAAATTGAATAACATTTCTTGTTGTATCTTAGGGCAGAGTTTATTACACCACTTTTGTTAGCCCATAAATACAGACAAAAGGATTCTATTTTTGCTTTGAATTCAGGTTTTGAAGGCTGAAAAAATGTTAAAAATCTTTATTGTAAATAAGCGTAGGTTTTCATTATGTATTTACATTAAGGCCACATCTGCTTTAGACCTTGAAATTGGCCTTTTGTTTGCTAAAATCAAAGGCCAACTTTTAATCTCTTGTGCTATAAATAGGAAGCTTCTGTGAAACCACACAAGACTTTTTAGCGTACAAAGGTAACATACTGGTTCATGTTGGGGTAGCATATTGGAAGTTTACAAGAGTCATTGGACCCAGCCTGAAATCCAGATTAACAAATGGAAAGCGTAGCCAAGTAATTATTATTTCTGCACTTCCCTATCTGAAAATATGTGAAAATAGAGAGAGATAGAATAAATGATGATGATGATGATGATCTTTATTTCAAGACCACCCTCTCTCCCCGGAGGGACTCGGGACGATTTACATATAAAAAGGCAAACATTAAATGCCTCAGAATTGGTATAAACACATCAAAATAATAAAGGATAATGAATAGTTACAATGAAAGAATTAAACATTAAAATAATTTTTAAAGCATTAAAATAAAATAAAAATAGGGACAATCCACTAAGACATAAAAACTAAAACGTAAGTAAACATTTCAATGTATACTCTAAAAACAACTTAAGAGACATTACATTAAAAATGGCTAACACCTGTGCTTCGATGTATCCTAACAGCCATTTAATACAAATGGGTTAGCCAGCAATTAAAATGTCCTAGTCCTCCTCCTCTTCATACATTAAAGTGCATAGAATGAGCATGTTTTCTTTTGAAGTTTACTGGCCTTTAAAAGGCCAAACTTCTATGATTGTCCCTTTTTACAGTTATTTTATCTATAGGGATGTGGCAACATTTCTCGGCTGCTAGAAAACAACTATTGTAAGGGAATCTGGGACATATACTGGTCAGCAATGTTTTGAAGGAGACAGAATTGAAGTCAGAGGACACGGGGAGCCCAGTGAGTTGAGTGGGTTACTTGAAACAACTGGAACGATCAAGAGCAAAAGTTCAAAATGGTGCTTATGATTCGGAGGCTTTGCATACATATCTTAAGAATGTGAAAAATATTTAAAGAATTTCTTGTTCTCCATGAAAGGGAATGTTTCAGCATAACTGAAACAAGGCTGCTGAACAGTCATCAGGCTGTGAGCCTTAGCCTCCAGCTCAAGAATGAGGGAAGGCGCACTTCGGTTTTCAAGACTTCTAAAACTGGTTCAAAAAATTCTCCACACAAACTAGTACCATTTTCTTTTACGAAGCAAAGCACATGCATGTAGAGAGCACAGGCTGTGAAAAAGCACAGAAAACGGTTGACCTGAATCTTCTAGTTTTCTAAAGTATATTCAACAAGCCAGCAGGTAATATTTCACTATATAGCTTTCCCAAGAATTGTTCTCACAAATCTGAAAACTTCAGGAAAGACCAAAAAAACTAACCCAAATCCTCATCTGTGAAAAGAGAAAATTAGTAGTTTCTTCAGGAACAAGAAAAGCAAGATTTTCTGTCCTTAGCATAAGTATATATGTGTATGTACATCCACACACATAAACATACAGTGAGAACCCAGGTATTTACACAAACCCAAGTAGTAATAGTAGTAGTAGTATATATATATATATATATATATATATATATAGTCAAAAACTTACAAAAAAAACTTACAGAACTATAGATAGTCACTGAAACGTAGCTGAGCCTTTTTCTGTCTTGACTTTCTCTGACTCTTCTAAGCTCCACTCTATTAATGGAAGATAAATAATTAAACGGCCCAAAGCCAGCCTTGGAGCAGTGTCCAATCCCTTCTCTATTCCTACTATGGTGGAAAGCCACTGTAGACCGAGATGTAGCTTTTGTGGTAAGGCTGTTAAGCTCTGAAAAAGCTACCCCTGGAGTCTTGTTTCAGAAGTATACGTTACTGGGCCTCCTCACTGACAGTTTTGGGCTAAGCAGGTGGAACTGACAAGCTGGATTTAAACAGGTACTCATGTAGGACTGTGACTATGCCCAAGCCCTGGCTGGGCTCAAGATTGGGTGCATAACAGTTGATCATAAATAAATAAATAAATGAATGAATAAACATTAAACCTGGACAACATATTACAGCAAAATAAAACCAAAACATAAGCAACAAGCAACCACATCCAAATTACATTTTAAAAAACATAAGAATACAATAACAAAATAAGATTCCAATAAACACAATCACAGTAACAGTGGGTGGGCCACATGTGCAGGATAAAACGTTTAAAAATGTTTAAAAACTCAAATGAGATAAAAATAGGAGCAAGTTATTTGCAGGGGGCTCATAACGAAACACAGGGTTGTGAAACTAAACTTCCCATTAGGGGGGGAGTATACTCCAGTGACAGAAGTGTTGAGGGGAGCAGTAGTGTCATGTTGTACACCTATGCGCCAAAGGCGCATCACAGATGATGTCACCATAATGTACTAATGAAGTAACCTTCTTTCAGTAGAATGGAAGTGAACTAATGAGTTGTCTGACACTATCCTGCTAATCAAAAGGAACTGCTTTCATTTGAACTACCTGAATTTTTGCTTTCACCCACTAGTGTTAGTTTTTCGATGCACCATTTCTACAAATGCAAAATGTATAGGGTTTTGAATACAGTTAGTTTAAAGCAAACATCTTTGTAGTATTAGATGGTTACCCATGAGTGGCTTCAAATGCAAGGAAGAAGTAATCGCGGAAATATAAATTAGTTTTGCCTTTCATGCTGCTTGTATAATTTCTGAACCTTGTGCTTATCCAGTCCCTGCACCACAAACAAGAAGCATACATTTTGTGCCTGCCTGAGAAGTTGCTCTTTAGAGCATCACACTTGAAGCATGAAAAGATGTTTGGCAAACCACTGATGCATCTGTTTTACTTCCTTTTTTCTAACCTCCAAAGCTAATCTATCATAGCAAGTTGCAGATCTCCAGAACATCCTGTTCATTCTGTGGGTGAGCTTTCCTCTCTTTTGAAAATGTCTGCTCTATTCACATCTACAACATATGCCTTTCAAGTGTTATGGTACTTAGAATGATCTGGAAAACTTGTCTGAACCTGTACGTATCAGCGGTAGTGGTGTACCACCGATGTAGACATCTCACTGGTTGCTCTCATGAGTTCAATTGGTCTTGTTAGTCACTTTTATAACTAGTATTCCCACAGGCTGGATAATATATTCATTCTCTGCACTCAAGGTCATGTCTCCAGGTGTTTGAACGAATCAGGAGGTTGGGGAACAGAAAGGAGGCAAAATAGACCTTCTGCAGAACTGAGTGAGTCCATTAGGAGAAGCAGAACTATACAGGGAAGTACAGAGAAGAATGGCAGGGAATCTCAGCAAGAAGTATGAAAACTAAAACTGTGGGAGGGTGAATCAACCTCTGAGAAAGCAGAATTGAGAACTGCAGTGGACATACAGAGAGAATAAATAATGAAATGTATGGAGGTAGGGAAAGGCAAAATGTATTGTTGAGGGACACGGTGGCAGAAAATCTCAGATTCATTTGGGATTGGAAGAATGGATATAGAAGCAATAACATTCAATACATCTAAATGATATCTTGAACTTTAGAGGAGTTGTCCAAGGTGCTGAAAAATATTTGGAAAACTGGGTTCAGTACCTTGGTTGGTTCAGCTGAAGATCAGATTAAATCATAGAGTGAGTTCACTGGCTCACTGACATGGAAACCACCATCCATCAGTGCTTTGAGGAATTAAAAGGGGACACTCCTGCATTCCATTGCACTTGAGATTGTATTGGTCCACGAATCTCTAAGAATAAGGCAGACCACAATTGTCATTTGGCAACAGAAGCAAACATGAACAGCATGCCTTTCCTTTATCACTGTGTGCACATTTTTAACTGACCCCACAAGCATCTGTGTTCTCTTTGAAGCGTGGTTTCATAATGATAGAAAATTGGGCTTGTCAGATGCTCTGTCATTAGAATTCTAGTATTATACTTTCCTGAGGAATTCTGAACTATTTCATCTTTGTAGATTTATTTGAGAAAACGGGTGGCAGGCTTGCATTGGGATTCGCAGGCCTGAAAAGAAAGTAGAGAAGAATTCTATGAAATTGGTCTTGCTTGTAATGCCATTTGAATACAGGACATATTTGAATGAACAGCACTTTGGGTCATTGTAGAACTTTTCAATTCTTGTTTTTATTGCATTTGTTCGCAAGGCTTGTTCTCATGCAGCAAAAATCAGGCCTTCGGTTTCCTTTTTTAGAGTTCCCCTTCTGAGCCACTCCCCCCCCCCTTTTTTTTTTTTTTTTTTTTTTTTTTTTTTTTTTTGCTGTTTACCTTCCCTTCAGTGTCCTTAAAACACTGCCCATGGAGTGGCTTGCTTAGCCACTGCTTTTTTCAAGTTGCAATCTATTGGGCTCTGTACTCTTCTTTTGATTCTTTGGCTTTCAGCATCTCAGCCTTATGGACTTCTTATGCTGGATCTTGGCTTTCTTGGATATATTTTTTTCAGGCCTCTTTTCTCTTCCTCTACTGATTACTTGACTTGGAGTAGCCCTCTTCCTCCTTCAGAGTCTGTCTATGCCACTTCTTGGGTGCAATACTCGAATTATTGACATAATTTTTCGTGTTTGTCTGTCCAGTGTGTCCAATTCGGCTTGTGTCCAGTTAATTATGCCTGCAATGTAGTGTACTACTGGCACAGCCCACATATTGATTGCCTTTATTGTATTTCCTGCACTGAGCTTTGAATTCAAGATTTTTCTAACCCTTCTAACATATCCCTTCCTAATTGCCCCTTTGACTTCTGCATTCTCACCCCCTCAAGTGGTTCACTGTTTCCTATTTTTTTCCCTTTCCTTCCTTCAGTTCTCCCTCACTTCAATGTTCTGCTAGATCTTATGGGGGGAGCCCAGAAAGGTTAGCCTTCAGACCTGCCCATCACAATGGTCTCTTTGCATTCCTTTGCAAACAGATAAAAGAGAGATGTGCTTACCAATGGTCAACTGGAATGATATTGGGAAAATATATTTAATTTATAATGTTTAATTTTCAAAAAGTGTCCTGGGATTTGTTTGTTTACTAGAATTTTGAGGTACATACTTTCTTTGGAATTAGTAATCCAAAGTTTGTCACTCAAAACCACATAGAAATTTGTGAGCTAATCTGCGTGTTTTTTTTTTTTGTGTGTTTAATGTAAGATGTTTAATCGTTAAATGTGTGCTGGGGTCTATTTGTTTATTAGAGCAACTGAGGGATATATATATATGGAATTGGTAGGCTCAAGTTAGTGAGTGAGGGTGTGTGTTTCTATGTATATATGCATGTGCATGTATATATTCATGTATTAGCAGCTGGAATTATGTTTTTCCCAAGTAGAGAGAAGATGCTTAATTTAATTTTTAAGGCTTCATTGTCCTGGGATCGATTTGTTTACCAGGAGGACATATTTTCTTTGAATTTAGGAAACTGAGGTTTGCTACCTAAAGCAGGGTAGAAATTTTTTGTCCCATATATATATATATAGAGAGAGAGAGAGAGAGAAAGAGAGAGAGAGAGAGAGAGAGAGAGAGAGAGAGAGAGAGAGAGAAGCTGCCTCTCACCTTTACTACCAGGTTCAGAGAGTGGAGTTTACTAAGAGGACTGAGCTGACATTCCTTTCAAAAAATGAAATAGTTACATATTGTTTTTTTTACCATCCAAGGATGTTGTTTGTTCTTTGTTTTTCTTTCTTCCAGAACCCTAATTTGAGAACTAAAAAAAAAGAAAAACTTTTTTTTCTTCCCATTGTTAAATAAAGGGGATGGGGGTCACAAACATTCCTGTCTGCTGCAAAAAATGAAGGCATGGGCCACTGATGATTTACCTTCTCATCGTCCTTGGTGTCTGTCACCTGAAATCATGTGTTTATTTTGTGCAAAAGCTTCAAAACAAAGAATGCAGTGGCTCGTGTTCACCCCTTTCTATTAAACACAAAGCTGAAGTGTAGGATTAAGCCATTCTGAAAGCACAAGTTCTGGCAAAAGCAAAATTGGGGACTGGTTTTTTTGTTTTTCAGGGATCAAACCAGTTGTAGCCATAGCAGGGAAATGCATATAATGAGGAAGGACATCTGCCATGTAGCACCGAGGAAATAAAAATGTGTACATAACATCCATACACCTGGCACTTTGTGGTAAATATTTTATACAAGCCCTTGGTTCTGTTTGTTTTCTTATTAGTGTAAATACAGAAATAAAAGCGAACCTTTGCCTTGAAGTATAAACAAGACAGAAAATGTTAGATCTGAACCTGGTTTGTTCACTCTATAGAAATGCATCTTCTCTATCTCCCTCTCCCTCTCTCTCTCTCTCTCTCTCTCTCATTCTCGCTCAGTTTGCATCTTGCTTTTAACAGAATGATTTGTTTCTACTCAGATGTCATCATGCAAATCATATCCTCAGAGGAAATCAACAGGAGATGAAACTGCTATTGAGTTCATTTCTTCCCCCACCCTTCCATCTCTCCAGTCATTTCAGTGTGTGAGAAAAAAAAAAGGATGGGCTTCAAATATTGTTCTTGCCTTTTATTTTATTTTCCCATCCCCAAAACAGCCTCATAGAGTAGTTATGAAGTCACCATTATGGCCATTGTTTCCTGTAGGCCACTGCTGTTCTCACTGCCAAATGGACAGGACACTTTTTCCTTGCATGGTGAGAGGGCAGAAATAGCTGTGAAAATCAGTGGCTTCCCTGCTGAAAAGTGCAACACTGCAGAGAGATGGAGAGGAAGGCTCTCTCTCAACCTTCCGGTTTCTCTTTTCTCTTTTTAATTAGAAACAGCCCCAGTGACTATTGCTGGTTACCATATTTATATATGTTATGGCAATTGATTCCTGTTCTATGGTTTATTTTCTGTTTTCTCTTTAAAGCTGCAGTGCCTAGGATTTTTAAGAGCCCTGTCCTTGTTTTTTTTAATTGCCGCAGATGTCCACAATGGAAACACAGCCTGCAATAATCAGCAGGTTTTCAAGTATAAGCTGTAAGGAATCTTGATTCATGGCACATAACAGACTATCTAAAGGATTACACAATCTCTAGAAAGCCCATGCAAATTGGTATTTATAGGGGTTGTATTTAAGTTTTTTTAATGGTATTTGGGGGGGGGGGGGGCTAAGGTTCCAGCTAGTAAAGGTTGGTGATTCCTTTTTCAGAAACCAAAAGTATTCCAAAATTGTCCTCATTGGTGGCATGTGTTTTCTGATGATTTCAGTATACGGAAACCTTATTTCATGCACAAAGTTATTTAAAATAATATATGTATTTACACTCTGGCAATGAGGTGCATATGAAACAAATTAGTCTTGCATCTCATTTCCAACAGATTCCATTATGTATGTATGTGTGTGTATGCAAATAAAAGTATTCCAAGATTTTAAAAAATATGTGAAATCCCAAACTCTCCTGGTCCCAAGCATTTCATAGAATCATAACGTTGGAAGAAACCTCATGGGCCATCCAGTCCAACCCCCTGTCAAAAAGCAGGAAAAAACACATTCAAAGCACCCCTGACAGATGGCCATCCAGCCTCTGCTTAAAAGCCTCCAAAGAAGGAGCCTCTGCCACACTCTGGAGCAGAGAGTTCCACTGCTGAACAGCTCTCAGTCAGGAAGTTCTTCCTAATGTTGAGGTGAAATCTCCTTTCTTGTAGTTTGAAGCCATTGTTCCATTGCGTCCTATTCTCCCAGGCAGCTGAAAACAATTTTTCTCCCTCCTCCCTATGACTTCCCCTCACATATTTATACATGGCCATCATGTATCCTCTCAGCCTTGTCTTCTGCAGGCTAAGCATTCCCAGCTCTTTAAGCTGCTCCTCATAGAGCTTGTTCTCCAGAACCTTGATCATTTTAGTCACCCTCCTCTGGACACATTCCAGCTTGTCAATATCTCCCTTAGTTGTGGTGCTCAGAATTGGACACAGTATTCCAGGTATGGTCTGACCAAGGCAGAATAGAGGGGTAGCATGACTTCCCTGGATTTAGACACTATACTCCTATTGATGCAGGCCAAAATCCCATTGGCTTTTTTTTTTGCCACTGCATGACATTGTTGGCTCATGTTTAACTTGTTGTCCAACTTGTTGTTGGACAAGGAATGCTCAATTTGCACTCATATCAGACCTGGTATATCATGCCATGGCAAGCAAAATTAGGGAGCAATTTTGGCAGGACATATTACAGATGCTTAGCATAGACCTTTAAAAAAACCTTTGTACTTCTCAGGTGAAAGTGGATAGTCTACTATTGTAGGCTGGAGTGCCCACAACAAAAAGAGCCATGTTGTATATTCCCTTAATATAGGAAATGTCTCTGTATCATATGATGCTCCATAGATCAGCTCACAATCTTCACTCCATGCTAGAGTCCCAGAATCTCACAGCAGCTCTTGCATAGTTTTTCAAAGATGAGACCTCAGAATGGAGATATGCTAGAATGATGGCTATGGATTGCCCTTGTAAATTGTGCACCTTGTTCTATTAATGTTGCATATACTTGCTGAAAATTGTTGATGTGTGCTTTTCAAGCTGTGTCCAACCTAAGGCCAATTTATCTTCAGTTTTCTCTTGGCAAGGTTTGTTTAGAGCATGTTTGGCTTTGCCTTCCTCTGAAGGGGAGAGAAGTTGATTTACTCAAAGTCACCCAATGGATTTCCATGGCCAAGTTGGAATTAAACCTTGGTCTCCAAAGTCCAAGTTCAATACAGAAACTACTATATGATGCTAGCTGTCTTTGATGAAGGTATGGACTGCTTATAATGATCAATATCCATGGCATTGAACAGGACATGAATGGAGAACCTCTTTCTGTTCCTCTTCATAAAAACGCATGGATAATCTCTTAGGATTAGATAAGGTTGAGGCTAATGCTATATGCCACCTTCCAGACTAGAGCCTGTATATCTTTGAATACCAGAATTCCGGTTGGTTAAATCTGTGAAGATGGAAGAGATGAGGGAATGGTAGAAGAAAGATATAAGCACAACAGAGTTATTTAAAGTTGTGTGAGAATCCTGAAATGTAAATAGCTAGCTAATATCAACTACAGTGTTCCCTTCTGCTTTGAGGTTCGCTAACCGTGGGCTCTCTGTTTGTGGCATTAAAAAAAAATTAATTTGAAATACAAGTAGCGAGGGAACACTGTATATAACAGACGAGTTGTAGAGTTACTCACAGACTTCTTCCTCTGGGGTTGGAGAGGGCCGCCAAGGCAGCTTCTTCCATGGCCAGAGAGGGTCACCAAAGCATCTTCTGCTGGGGCTTCTTCTTGGTTGCTCTTCCTCGGGCGACTGCTTGAGAGCTCTATGCCAGTGGGGAAGCGGGGAGGCATGGAGAAGGGTGGCTCCAGCAAGGGAAGAGGAGGAGGGAGGGAGGGAGGGAGGGGGAAAGAGGAGAGGAAGAAAGAGAGAGAGAGGAGGGGATGCTATACTATACAGCATAGCATCCCCACATTGCGCTTTTTCACTTATCACAGGGGTTTCTGGAATGGAACCCCCACAATAGGTGTTGCATGGATGGATGGATTTTCTCTTTCCCATCTGGTTTTTGCCATCAGAATTAGTTTGTACAGAAAGTATTCGCAAAATTAATCTGTAATGTATCAGAAAGGTTATCCAAGAAGAAGGGGGCAAGCAGAAGATTGTTTGTGGTGAGTTAAAGTTAAAGAGCTATTAGAAGGGGCAGCAGGAACCTCTAGAAGACCCTCCACTGACAAGTATGTATTGTTGTGGATTCTTGATTCCCATTTTTACCCTAATCCTCACCTCAGATGTCAGGCATTTGGATGCAGGTATCAATGTACATCGGTCATTGAGCTTTCATGGCTGATAGGGAAAGATGACATGGGTGAAAAAGACAGGAAGATGTTTGCAAAGCAAATACAAGGTGTTTTGGTAGGGTAGATGGAATTAATAGCACTCCCACTTTGGAGTGGCACTAGAACCCAATATAATCCCCTCCCCATTTTTATACTCAGTCTAGACATACCCTCCTTTTTTCCTGAGCAGTTAAAAGAAATTCTACCTGATTTATGAAGTTTTGGTTTTAATTAAAATGCAAAAATAGAATCTAGACTATGGTAATAAGGAAGAGAGGCTTCATTAATAAGGTAATAAAAGTTGGAGATAATTGGAGGACAAACTAAAGGAAAACAGGACCGGGGACTTAAATTGATCAAAGGCCAACAAAGGTTTGGCAGCTTAGTCCAGGGCAGACTGGAGCTGGCTGATGGCCACTTGGAAGAGGTTTCCTAATTAAGTCTTATCCACTGTTCATTTTGGAAATTTTGGAATAGATATTGCTTCTTTTTCTTCCACCCTTCTGGGGGGGTTTTGGTGGGGGTTTTTTGCAGTGGGGCTAAATTATATTACACAATTGTTATTTATATAACAAAATAGGTGGAAGGAGCGAGGGAAGTAAACAAAAAAAACCCTTTTTAGTTTTCAAGGGTATTGGATATGCCTTCAATACCCTTTCCAAGCTTGTACATTCTACTGCAGAAACTTCATTAACTCACTCATTAGCGTTATCTGATTCACTGCTGCAGCCTCTCATCGGGAATGTGGAACAGCAGCTGGAGGAGGAAATCAGCTCAAGCTAATGTATATGTTAATAACACTAATGTTTGTAGCATTTGGTGTTAGTAAGGCAGTAAAATATCCATGCAGTGTATCCCTCCGACAAAGAGGGTGGGGGAGAGGGATCGTGGCAGCATAAAAGTTATCAGTTCAGAACATTTATAGTTGGTATTTATAGATTAGTGGAGTATGTTAGAAATTCTGGCAGTACAATAGCCACATGAAGATCTGTGCCATGAATTATTCAACAAGATGGCTCGCAAGTCAGTCTGAGTGACAAACAGAACAAAAAGGGACGTTTCATAAAGTTTATCCCTATGACCTGGCCCGCTTTATCTGTAGCTGATAGACCTCTGCCAAGTAAAGCTCCAGCTGACTAATGGTCTCTTTGGCGGTTACTTTTTGTAACCCGCAGTCTTATTTTCTGTAAGTTACGTTTGGGTTTCTTTAGCAGAAATGTAAGGAAAATCCAATAAATTAACAGCTCTTTATTTTCCAGGGTTAGAAAGAGTCGAACGTTTGGCTTGCCTTTGTAGAAGGGTTGCATTAGCTGGGATAGAATAGCTTATGCAGTTTTTCAGAGGCGCACTTATTATCTAATTATATGCCTGAGACCAGCTCCCTCACTAGAACCATGATCTCCTGCCACCACCTAATGAGAAAGGATAGCCTACCTGCCGGTTATAGCTCCACCTGCATAGACTGCCAAGTAGGATGTTGGTTATGAAATAGTTTCTATTGATCTGGGGTAAAAATGATTACACGGCAAAGACTTCTAGACCTTATTTTTAACTTTGTCAAAGACAAACTGTTATCTTGTTCTGTTCCAGGAAAACTGTGCCATGACAAAGTCTTACTTTGACACATCCGGAAAGGCCTCATATGGAATACTTTGTTATTTTGATTTGTGTATATGTGTGATTTAGGCTGCAGTCTTAATCATGCTTATGTGAGTGCAGGCCACATTAAATATAGTAGATTTAAACACCTAAAACTGCTGTGCCCTGTTAAATACATTTTGCAGTATAAGCACAGAATGTGAACTCAATTCAGTCTTATAGTTACAATTCAGTTTATTGATACAGGCTGAGTATCCTTTAGCTAAATGCTTGGGACCAGAAGTCATTGCAGAATGTCTGTATTGGCATACATAATGAGATATCTGGGAATGTCCCAGTCTAAATTCATTTATGTTTCATATACACCTTATATGCATAGTCCGAAGATAATTTTATATAATATTGTTAACACATTTGTGCATGAGATAAAGTTTGTTTACAATGAACTATCAGAAAATAAAGATCTTACTGGAGTGGCATAGAGGGAGCATTCAACTCCACCCCCCCCCCCCCCCATTACGTCAGCTCCACTGGCTGTCAATTTGCTACCGGGCACAATTCTAAGTGCTGGCATTGCCCCATAAAGTCCTAAATGCTTCTGGTCCAATTTACCTATCCGAATGCATCTCCTTTATGAGCCAACAAGAGCATTAAGATCAGCTGGGGAGGCCCTGCTTTTGGTTCTACCCTCTTCGCAAGTGAGACTGGTGGGGACGAGAGACAGGGCCTTCTCAGCACTTTTAATCCTGTACCCCTACTCTGGCCAGCCCAGTTTTAATAATGTCTTGTTGTACTGCTATTGTTATTGTTTTCTGCTTAACTGTTTATTTGCTAGGTACTGTATTGTTGTATTGTGTGGGCTTCGGCCTGTTGTAAGCCGCATCGAATCCCTTGGGAGATGCTAGCGGGATACAAATAAAGTAATAATAATAATAATAATAATAATTCTCAGTGGTGGCCCCTCAGCTGTGGACCCCCCTCCCCAAGTGACAACAGGCAGGCCCCATCCCTCCTGGTCTTTGGAAAAAAGCTTAAGATCTGGCTTTGCACGCAGGCGTTTGTTGAATAAGATATTACAGAATTAGACTTCAACAGTCTAATAACTATGGATTTTGGAAAATGACTATGGATAATTATGAGATAAAGCTCATCCCTTTATATTTATATATTTATTTATTTATTTGCTTTATTTCTATACCGCGTTTCTCAACCTATAATAGGTGACTCAATGCGGTTTACACAATATTAATTACCACAACAATAACAATTAAAACACAGCATACCCAATAACAAACACACAACCATTCATACAATGCCTCGATCGCAAACATGATCCAGTCTCATATCCTTATACCGTTCCTATGTTCAGTTTACCGTCATTCTGTGTACCATTGCGCTGATTAGCCAAACGCTTGCTCAAAAAGCCAGGTTTTGAGCTTCTTCCTAAATGCCAGCAACGAAGGGGCCTGTCTGATGTCGCTTGGTAGGGCATTCCATAACCGAGGGGCCACCACCGAGAAGGCCCTGTCTCTCGTTCCCGCCAACCGTGCCTGTGACGCAGGCGGAACCGAGAGCAGGGCCTCCCCGGACGATCTTAATGTCCGTGTCGGTTCATAGGAGGAGATGCGTTCGGAGAGGTAGGTGGGGCCGGAACCGTTTAGGGCTTTGTAGGCTAATGCCAGCACCTTGAATTGTGCCCGGTAGGGGATTGGCAGCCAGTGGAGCTGGCTCAACAGAGGAGTGGTATGCTCCCGGAGAGCTGCTCCTGTTAGCAACCTGGCTGCCGAGCGCTGGACCATCTGGAGCTTCCGGGCAGTCTTCAAGGGCAGCCCCACGTAGAGTGCGTTGCAGTAATCTATGCGGGATGTGACCAGAGCGTGGACTACCGTGGCCAAGTCCGACTTCCCGAGGTACGGGCGCAGCTGGCGCACGAGCCGAAGCTGTGCAAATGCTCCCCTGGCCACCGCTGACACCTGAGGCTCCAGGCTCAGCGATGAATCCAGGGTCACACCCAAGCTGCGAACCTGCATCTTCAGGGGGAGTGTAACCCCGTCCAACACAGGCTGTAACCCTATGCCCCGTTCGGCTTTTCGACTGACCAGGAGTGCCTCTGTCTTGTCTGGATTCAACTTCAATTTGTTCACCCTCATCCAGTCCGACACAGCAGCCAAGCACCGGTTCAGGACCTGGACAGCCTCCTTAGAAGTAGGTGGAAAGGAGTGACAGAGTTGGACATCATCTGCGTACAGATAACACCGCACCCCGAAACTCCGGATGATCTCTCCCAACGGCTTCATGTAGATGTTAAACAACATGGGGGACAGTATTGAACCCTGCGGGACCCCACAAGACAAAGGTTGTGAGGATGAGCAGCTGTCCCCCATCACCACCTTCTGGGTACGACCCTCTAGGAAGGACCTGAGCCACTGTAAAACAGTGCCACCAAGGCCCATTCCCGCGAGGCGTCCCAGAAGGATACCGTGGTCGACGGTATCGAAGGCCGCTGAGAGATCCAGCAGGACCAACAGGGACACACTCCCCCTGTCGAGCTCTCTGCGGAGATCATCCACTAAGGCGACCAGGGCTGTCTCGGTACCATGTCCCGGCCTAAAGCCAGACTGTGCCGGATCCAGATAATCAGTGTCTACCAAGAATACCTGGAGTTGTGAGGCCACCACACGTTCCAGGACTTTGCTCAAAAAGGGAAGATTGGAAACAGGCCGATAGTTGACGAATTGAGTGGGGTCTAGTGATGGTTTTTTCAACAGCGGTTTTATTACAGCTTGTTTTAAGCTGGCTGGAATATTGCCTTCCCGAAGGGAGGCATTAACCACCACCTCCACCCACTCGGCCAATCCCCCTCTGGCCTCTTTTAGAAGCCAGGATGGGCAGGGGTCTAGGATGCATGTGGTAGCTCTCATTCCTCCAAGTATCTTGTCCACATCCTCGGGTTTCACCAATTGAAATGAATCCATCAAAATCGGACAAGCAGATGCTCGTGTTACATCCTCAGAGACTGCCGTTAACGTGGTATCCAGGCCAGAGCGGATCAAAGCGACTTTGTCCGCAAAGAACCGAGCAAATGCTTCACAGCGGGCCGCCGAGTTGTCAGGGTTCCCATCCGGAATGGTGGGGTTCAATAGCCCTCTGACAACTCGAAACAACTCCGCCGGACGGTTCTTTGCGGACGCAATATTGGCCGCAAAGAAAGCTTTCTTTGCCGCCTTTATTGCCACGGCATATGCCCTTAATAGGGCAACAAACCGTGTTCGATTTAACTCGCTCGGATCCGAACGCCACACGCGCTCTAGTCTCCTCTTCCTTCGCTTCATCGCTGCCAGCTCCTCGTTGAACCAAGGTGCTGGTTTAGCTCGGCTACTTGAGAGGGGACGTTCCGGAGCAATCGTGTTTATGGCCCTAGTCATCTCCCCATTCCAGAGGGACACCAGGGCTTCAACAGAATCACCAACCGAGGTGGCAGGAAAATCCCCAAGAGCCATCAGGAATCCGTTCGGATCCATAAGCCTCCTGAGGTGGACCATCTTAATGGGTCCCCCACCTCTGCAGAGGTTAGAAGGTGTGGTGAGTCTAAATCTGACCAGATAGTGGTCGGTCCATGGCAACGGAGAGGTGGATAACTCCTCAACACCGCCACCTTGCTCCCATCCCTGACAGAAAACCAAATCTAATGTGTGTCCCGCACAGTGGGTGGGGCCAGATACTTGTTGGGACAGCCCCATGGTTGCCATGGATGACATGAAGTCCTGAGCCGCTCCTCCTAGGGAAGTCTCGGCATGTACATTGAAGTCCCCCAGCACAAGAAGCCATTGAGACTCCAATGCCAGGCTCGAGACCACCCCCGCTAGCTCAGGTAGGGAGACCGTAGTGCAGCGAGGTGGGCGGTACACTAACAGAATCCCTATTCTGTCCCGGTCACCCACCCTCAGGTGGACACACTCGAAATTGGTTGACTGTGGGATGGGGCCTCTGGTCAGAGGGATAGAATTTTTATAGACCACCGCAACTCCGCCTCCCCGCCCTCCAGGTCTCGACTGGTGCTGTACGGAGAATCCTGGCGGACAAAGCTGGGTCAAATTAACTCCTCCAGCTTCATCCAGCCAGGTCTCCGTAATGCACGCCAGATCTGCCCGTTCCTCCAAGATTAGATCTTGGATGAAAGATGTTTTGCCGTTGACAGATCTGGCGTTCAGCAGCACCATCTTCAACCCAGAGGGACTGCCAACCTGGGTACACCCACTTACCAAGTCAGGAGACCGATTACAAGTGATTAAGTTTTTTTTCCTTCTTTCCCTAGGCCGAATTTGGGTTGTAAAATTTTTACTATTTCTAGGCCGAATTAGCCGAATTGGTGGTCTCCCTTTCCCGTATCTCCCCCTCCCCGTCATGGGCTCTATGGGGGCCCCCCGGCCAATGGAATACCCTTCTTCTACCATATTGCACTTAGAATTCGTAGTTTCAACCCATGACTTATACCAGACTATATATTTTTGCCACTCAGTCTCAGTCCAATTCTTTCCTATTCCTGGTGTGTTAATTCCAGGCTCCCCCCACCCGTTCCACCCTCTATTGTCCTCCCAGTCCACCAATAACACAATAAGCAGAGCCCAAGGGAGGAATGATGACATTGGGGAACAGAGTTGATACAGGGTTGAGGTAGGATATTAGGTTCAAGTAGCAGTAGATTTTAAATTACTAGGTCTTAAAGTGCTAAAGATTTAGTCTAAGCTGTTAAAGTGCATAGAGAGCTGTTAAAGTGCATACAATAACGCGTTTTCAGAGACTGACTGCTATGGTGGTCACTTAATAACCTTACTTATACAGGGTTAAAGTGCAAGTTGTTGGATAAAGTGCTGACCGTTGTATACCTTAGCAGCAATTGGCCCCTATAAGTGCTGACAGTTGTAAAATTTGGCAGCAATAGATCAAATAAAGTGCTGGTAATTGGAAGACTTAATAGGGTTGGCTCATATAGAGTGCTGGCAGTTGGCAGGGTATCAGCGTTGGCTCAGATAACAATTTACTAGCGCAATGAATGTGCAAACTGATCGAATAGTCCTCAGTCCTATTGGTGGGTGTAAAGTCCAGTTGGTCTCTCTCCTCCCCCTCCCACCATCAGTGTCAGGGTCGGGTGACTGGGGCCTTGCAGCAGAGTGACGGATCGCTAAGATGGCCACCGGAACTGCTGATGAGCTGGATAATTCCGGAAGTGGAGGCAGTAACACGGTGGATGGCGTTACAGTAATGGCGGTTGATCACAAAGCATGTAACAGCAGCTATGTAGCAATATGTATAGTTTCAACCGTCCAGGAGTCAGCCTAGCAGTCGTGAAGTTAGTGTTGCTGGTTAAGAGCGTTGCAGGCTAGAGATCACGATCGCCGCAAGAGATCTTAAAAAACGCTGAGTCACCGCGCGGCGTTGGTCAGGCTCTCCCAGGAAGGCGCCGAGTTACCGCCGGCTCACCCTGTCGAGCTTGCCCCAGCGGTATCGACGCATGGGAGGACCAGCCGGGACGCCTCCAGGCCTCGGAGAAGGTTGGAATACGAGGCCTGTCTCAGTTGGAGTCGCGGAGGAATCACACCTCCGAGTGCGGAGGAGTCCAAGCTTGGCGCGGGAGGATCGACGCAAAATCCGGGGAGCGGGGAGCGGAGCCACGCTGGGGGCACAGGCCGAGGGCTTAGATGAAAGTCAGGGCCAGATCGCGCCGAGGGTGGAGATGGACAATGCAGAACGGCAAGTCGCTGGCACCGCCGCGCTCGGAGCGACAGCCAGCTGCCCCAGCAACTCTCTCCGGCTCGACAGTCCCTCGGCCGCCCCACAATCCACTCCGACCAGCCCAGGTCGCCGCTCCGGCGGTCCGGGCCGCGATCCAATCAAAGCCGCGGATGAGTCCGGGCACAGCAACACAGGCCGCACGGCGGCCACTGCCGAGCTCCAAGGGCGGCCGCCCCGACCTCCCTCCGGTAATCGACACAGCGGGTGGTAATTGGCGAGCTGGCGAGTTAGATGTTCCAGGCCAGGTTAGACCGAGCAACGGGCTGGGAGGGAGCGTGCTAGGCCGTATCGGTGGTAGCGGCCTTCGCTCTACCTCCTTCCTCTCCTTCCTCTCCCTTCTTCTTTCCTCCCTGGTTTTTCCTCCTCTGCTCCCCTCAAGCCCCCCTCCGGGGTCCTGAGGAGACGCCGGTTCAGGAGCCGATGACAGGAGTTCAGAATAGGGGCGGATGGGTCAGATTAGGCTCGGATTAAGAGCAATCGCCTTACCCGGACGGGAGGTTAGCTGTTAGCAAGTCGCCATCTTAACCGGCTGGTTGATATGGTTGATATATGGTTGATATGGTTTTACTCTGTTTTATTGTTTATGTATTTTAATTGCATATATGTTTTAACTGTTTTATAATTTGATGGAGTGTGTTTTATTGTTATGTCTATGAAGCATTGAATTTTGCTGGAATTTGTAAGCTGCCTTGAGTCTCCTGTGGGGTGAGAAAGGCAGGGTAAAAAAGAAACAAACAAACAAACAAAGGTTTTGGATTTTGGAGTATTCTGGATTTTGGAATTCCTAGGAAGGAATGCTTAATTTGAATAATAATAATAATAGTTATTATTTATTTATTTATGTTATAACTTGCCCTATCTTCCTGAAGGAACTCATCTATATATATAAATTTGTTAGGGGCATCCAACGAGGAAACAAAACTCAAAAAACCCCCAACGAAACTTAACCAAAATTCCCATGCCCATAACACAACCCACAAGGTACAAACATATCTACTCAAAATGAAAAACAACACAACAACACACTCACAAAACGGTCAAACAACAAAACTCAAAAATCCCCCAACGAAACTTAACCAAAATTCCCATGCCCATAACACAACCCACAAGGTACAAACATATCTACTCAAAATGAAAAACAACACAACAACACACTCACAAAACGGCAAAACAACAAAACTCAAAAATCCCCCAACGAAATTTAACCAAAATTCCCATGCCCATAACACAACCCACAAGGTACAAACATATCTACTCAAAATGAAAAAAAACACAACAACACACTCACAAAATGGCAAAACAACAAAACTCAAAAATCCCCCAACGAAACTTAACCAAAATTCCCATGCCCATAATACAACCCACAAGGTACAAACATATCTACTCAAAATGAAAAACAACACAACAACACACTCACAAAATGGCAAAAGAATAAAACTCAAAAAACCCCCAGCGAAACTTAACCAAAATTCCCATGCTCATAACACAACCCACAAGGTACAAACATATCTACTCAAAATGAAAAACAACACAACAACACACTCAAAATGGCAAAAAAACAAAACTCAAAAACCCCCCAACGAAACTTAACCACAATTCCCATGCCCATAACACAACCCACAAGGTACAAACATATCTACTCAAAATGAAAAACAACACAACAACACACTCACAAAATGGCAAAACAACAAAACTCAAAAATCCCCCAACGAAACTTCACCAAAATTCCCATGCCCATAATGCAACCCACAAGGTACAAACATATCTACTCAAAATGAAAAACAACACAACAACACACTCACAAAACGGCAAAACAACAAAACACAAAAATCCCCCAACGAAACTTAACCAAAATTCCCATGCCCATAACACAACCCACAAGGTACAAACATATCTACTCAAAATGAAAAACAACACAACAACACACTCACAAAACAGCAAAAGGATAAAACTCTAAAAAAACAATGAAACTTCACCAAAATTCCCATGCTCATAACACAACCCACAAGGTACAAACATATTACTCAAAATGAAAAACAACACAACAACACTCTCAAAACGGCAAAAAAACAAAACTCAAAAAAACCCCAACGAAACTTAACCAAAATTCCCATGCCCATAACACAACCCACAAGGTACAAACGTATTTACTCAAAATGAAAAAGAACACAACAACACACTCACAAAACGGCAAAACAACTGAGCATGCGCATTGGCGCCCAGCCGCAAGTTCCCTGGCACGCGCACATGCCCTTCCGGCCAACGTTCCCTCTGCGGAAACCATGCCCACTCCAAGCCCCACCGCGCCGCTTCCCACACACACACACAACCCCACACTCCATCACTCCCCCCGCCGCCGCACACACACACGCAACCCCACTCCCCCTGCCGCCGCACACACACACGCAACCCCACACTCCATCACTTCCCCCGCTGCCGCACGCACACACGCAACCCCACTCCCCTCGCCGCCGCACACACACACGCAACCCCACGCTCCATCACTCCCCCCGCCGCCGCACGCACACACTCAACCCCACTCCCCCCGCCGCCGCACACACACACACAACCCCACGCTCCATCACTCCCCCCGCCGCTGCACACACACACACAACCCCACGCTCCATCACTCCCCCACCCCAATCTTACCTCCTTTTACTTCACGCCACCTCCAAACCCCACCCCGCCCCTTCCCGCCCTGTCAAAATCTAGGAAAGACAGGAAGGAAGGAAAGAAGGAAGAAAGAGAAAGGGAGGTAAAGAAAAAGGGGGAAAGAAGGAAAGTTAGAGAAAGAAGGAAGAAGAAAAGGAAAGAAAAGGAAAGATGGAAGGAAAGGAAAGAGAGACAGCAGAAAAGAAAGAAAAAGGGGGAAGGAAGGAAAGAGATAGAGAAAGAAGTGGAGAAGGAAAGATGGGAGGGAAGGAAGGAAAGAAGGAGGGAAAGAAGGAGAGAAAGAGGGAAGATTGGCCACAGCAACACGTGGCGGGTAAAGGTTGTTATTTCTATTATTATTATTATTATTATTATTATTATTATTATTATGCTATTGTTCCTATGAGACCCTTTTAGGGGGAATGGGAGAGGTGTCAGGTCCCAGAGGCAATGCATTGCATTATTGTTATTGTTATGATGGTGGTAAAATAAAAGGAAATAAAAAGTGAAAGAAGGAAGCAAACAGGGAGGGAAGAAAGGCAAAGGAAGAAAGGGGGAGGGAATGAAGGAAAGAGAGAAGGATGAAACCAAGTAGTGAAAGAAAGAAAGAGGTAGAGAAGGAAGAAAGGAGAGAAAGGGGGAGGAAAAGGGGGAAGGAATAGGTAGGTACCTCTCTTTCATAATAGTCCAGATATCTACCTCAACTTTAATAACTTTTACTATAGGCCACAGCAACGCGTGGCAGGGCACAGCTAGTTTATTTATATATTTGTTTACTAAAAGTTCCTGCTACGAAACATTGCTTTGCTTGACATTAATGTTTCCTCTTCACCCTGTATGGTTAAAGTTCCAACAGACCTCTATGACATGTGTAGCATAACTGCATCATATCTATAGAATACGTCAAAAACCTCGTGCCAGGCTGTTAATCCCTGTATTCAACAAGAGCCAGGCCTCTAAGCATATGTGACTAATATAAATGTGTGTCATCCCCCTATTGACGTTACCTCAATTTCCCTGTCTTCCCTTAGTGCTTTATAGTATTTTGGATTGCAAACCTTTTAGGACAAGGACTTGTGCCCTTTTCCTCTTTGTAATATGTCCTGCAATATTTCCATAAAAACCATTCATGTTAATATAAACATTTAATGCATGAAGCACAAGAGTGACAATTGGTAAGATACTCAGTGTGTTAAAAGTGCCTTAAAATTAGAATGGATTGTATACAAATGAGTATGTTACCAAGCACTTGTGTTGGCAAAGCAAGGAGAATAATTTGATATCACTACAACCAGTGTGTTTATTCTTTCAGTCACTTCCAACTCTTCGTGACCTCATGGATCAGCCCACGCCAGAACTTCTTGTCGCTTACCACCCCCAGCTCCTTCAAGGTTGAGTCAGTCACTTCAAGGATAACATCCATCAAACTTGTCCTTGGTTGGCCCCCCGTCCTTTTTCCTTCCATTTCCCCCAGCCTAATTCTCTTTTCCAAGGTGTCCTGTCTTCTCATTATGTGGCTAAAGTACTTCATCCTTGCCTTTAATATCCTTCCCTCCAGTGAACAGTCGGGCTTTATTTCCTGAAGTATGGAATGGTTTGATCTTCTTGCGGTCCAAGGCACTTTCAGTATTTTTCTCCAACACCACTGTTCAGAAGCGTCAAACTTCCTTCTCTCAGCCTTCTTTATTATCCAGCTCTTGCATCCATAGGTTTCTATGGGGAATACCACTGCTTTAACTATGCAGACCTTCATTGCCAGTGTGATGTCTCTACTCTTCACTATTTTATCGAGATTGGTCATTGCTCTCCTCTCAAGAAATAAACGTCTTCTGATTTCCTGACTGCAGTCTGCGTCTGCAGTAATCTTCGTGCCTAGAAATACAAAGTCTGTTACTGCCTCCATTTTTAATTCCTCTATTACTACAACCATAGTGTTATTAAACAGCTTGTATTGTGTGTGTGCATGTCTGTGCCTACAAATATGATATAATGTTGTAGGAAGCTCTCAGTAGACAGTACCACTAGGCTAAAATAGTAGTGAGTATCCCAAACTCCAGGAATGTTTTGAGCTATCAAGATGGCTGAAATTTCAGCCAGAAACCTGATTTGCTTTGTGAATCCTCTGGTAGTAAGCTCTTTCAAGTTTCACAATAGAAAAAGAGTAAGGTTTGCCTTCCCCAGTTTTGTTGTAACTACATGCAGTCTGTCACTTGGTATCCCACTGGTTCTGCAATAAATCAGAGCTGGAGAAATGAAATTGGAGTCATAGGATTGAATTCTCCCATCTCTAAGCCCTGAATTAATAGACTGGATGACATAAAAGAGTTTGACCACATTATTGATACCAGCAGTTCCTCCCATGACATCTTGTCCCTTGCTGAGGTATGGAATGCAACATTGTAGTCAAGGACACTCCAGGCATATTTCAGTTAATAAAGCCTCTGACAGTGAAGTTTCTTTTTACAAAGCCTTTTTTACACTGGCCCATCCACACTCTCCTCCTTGTTTTTTATTGAGCTGGAAGTTTTTTGAAGTCATATCAGCGTTATGAGATAGTGAAAAGGGGCTGGAGAAATATGAATTTTTGATGTTGGTTTATAATAGTATGTCTGCAGTACACAATGAAATATACAAAGTTTGAGCTGGGAAACAATAAGATTTTGTTACAGCTGCTTCAGCTGTAGCCATGTGTGTCTGCTTACAACAGGCAAGGCAAATGGCAACTGGCTCCAGAATCCCTTACTTCATGAACCGCAAAACAGAAAGAAAAGAGCCTGTCTCATCAGCTATCACCTGCAATAAGCAGGTGATAGCTGATTGTCCTCCAAAATGGAAGTCATAGAAAAAGTGGAAGCTACTGAAAGAAAAAAAAACCCCATTCCTTGATGCCTTTTGGATGTTTCAAGTAATCTGCAGATTTCATGTCTGTATCATGTCAGGGTTTTTTTTTTTTTTTTTTTTAAAAAGAAGTATATTGAACTTGTTTTTCATGGTTTTTCACCTATTCTTTCCATGTTATTTATGACTCCAGTTTAACATTTTCTGTTAAAGAAGAATGCCTAGAAAAAAATTAAATAATAATAATAATTTATTTGTAGACCGCCCTATCTCCCTGATGGGACTCATGGCGGCTTCCAACATATATGGCAAACATTCAATGTCATGTGTCCCTATCTTTGCCTCTTTGAATTTTTTTGACCTACCCTCCCACCTCCTTTTACAATATAACTTAAGTGGTTGCTTAACAAGGCCAGGTAGGTATGCAGACACCAACACTCTTTTTGGGGAGGGGGTGTTCCATCTACCCTGCATTTTCACAGAGAGTGTTCACAGGTAGTGTTGTTTAAATAAGTTTCCAATGCTTGGGGCTGGGGAAACAATCATTTGGTGATATACCTACAGCCGCTGCCATATGAAATTTGTTCCCCAAAATTTGTTTTTTTTAAATCACCAAGAAACAAATAGGAAACAGTTGATAACGCTGGCCTTAGTTCGTTGTTCTTCTGTTGTCTGGACTCTTTGTTTCTCTGGTTAGTCAGTAACCAGTCTTGGGGTAATTAGCAAATGTGAAACAGTAACTTCTGAAAACTTGCTCTTGTCACAAGCCATAATGCTAATGCATTCTTACCTCTCAATAATGGAACAGTCGTCCCCGTCCCCTCCGTCCTCTCTCTCTCTCTCTCGGTACCTGAATTTTATTTCCTTATCCATAGTGTCTGCTAAGCACCAATACAGTTTCAATTAAATTTTATATCTGATAAAAAGGGCTTCAGCTAATTTCATATGAGTTAATAAGCAAGTCTTCTTTCCAAACTACATTTTCAGATTTCTTATCTCAAATTTTGATCTCTACCACACATGCTCTGTATTCCGAACATCAGAGTTCTGTGCAGTGAACTGTTGTGTTGTATTATTCTACCCAAACTCCTGTGTGAAGGTGTGTTGAGAATCCTTGGGTTTGAAAGTCCTTTTCTTCCTGAATATCTGCATAATACATTTAGATTTGAAGATGCTACTAGATGCTGTGCATATGTTTTTATCTTGACGTTCATATTTTAAGTTTCAATCCTACTACTTCGCTGTTACTTTTAACATATGAGTAGTGGAAATTCTTGAAGATCACAAACATTATAACTGGTTTTAAAAGCAAACTAACCTTGTGGTCTACATAAAAGATATATTTCCTCTAAGCATCAAGGATAAAAAAAAGTGTATTTAAAGAACACAGTGAAAACACAGGTATCAAGAGTTCAGGCTGGGAATTGAAGCATGAACAACATTTAGACAAGTATTTTTAGAGCTCATTGGATATGGGATCCATGCAAGAAGAGCATACCCATAAATAAAAATTTATGGCACTCGCTGTAGCAGAAGCAGCACAGCGCTCCATTGTGGAAGTGGAAACTCATTAAAATGCCTCTTGCCAGTTATCCTTAGCATTGCGTAGCTTGCTTTCCTTTCTATAAACATTTCTTAGTGTCTTGGCCTTATTAATTTTATAACTTTATTCCCTGAAAAGGACACAATAAAAGCATGTTTTGCAATTCATGGCAATCTCTCAGGATTGTTAAAAAAATAGAGTGGTCATGTCTTTCACTTTTCTCAGGCATCAAAGATTTAGGAACTCAAAGATTGCATATATTCCTACAATTTAAAACATAATACTAAAAGTACAAACTTTAAAAAGGGAAAATCCAGAGGGATGACAATTCAATTTTTTTTAAATAGATTGTAGATGTAGTGCTCATGGTAAGATCCAGTGGGTTCACTGACATATCTTAGTAGGTGTGCATTGGATGGATGTAAGCCTTATTCAGTAATTAGTGAAGTGCATTAAAATGTTAGTTTCAGTTCTAGCTAGTGTATAAATGTATAAAGCCAATCTGTCATTCTCTTTATGGTTCACATATTTAAAGAGATAAGAAAATATATTTATACAGATGAACATAATGTTGGAGGAGATGGTTCTTAGCCATGTTTCAGCCACTCTGAAGTATCTGGTCTTTTAGGGGGTCCTTCTTTAGCTACCTATGTATATTACTTTGGTTGGGAAGCATCCAACTAACATTTCTTTTCTCACCTCCATCCCATCCGCCATGCATCCCTGGTAGCTGCTTCTTTCCATATTCTTATCAACTATTTTTTTTAAAAAAATCTAAAATATGAATAATCACATACTATTAATATATCCATAAAAATAAAATGTGGATTTTTGTCAGCTACGCTGATGTTAAGAACATCTTTGTGATAATAAAAACAAGTTTGTTGTAGGAAATGAAGGAAGCAAGAGAGAAATAGTGAAAATGTGTCAGATGTTTTTATGCATCCCTGTTTTGTGCATCCCTGTCCAGCCAACCCTTGATTTATAAGGAAGCATGCTAAAGGGGTTGTCTACATAGATGAAAAAGATCACACCTTGTAACAGATGACATTCTTGAGGATCCCAGTTTAATTCAGGTCTTTTTTTACCCCTGAGGACTGGAATCTAAGTAAAAACATTACTTTTTTTAAAAAAAAACTGGGTTATTTAGTGTGTGTCTGCAATTCGAGTCTTGAACAAGGGGGTGGTGTTCTGGGAAGGTGGGTGTCACAGCTAGATGGGAAGTCCCCTGATCCTTCCTGCCATGAAATGCTACTCATTTGCATTTTGCTGCATCAACATTATTTGTCAATGTGTGGATACAATTGCCATTATTTTGAAGGTTAATTTCTGCAGATGATTGCATGTTAGTATCAGCGCACCTCCATCTAACAGCATTGAAATACCAGCTGTTTTGCTTAATAGGATGTCCAATGCATGTATAAAATGCATACATGTATATATTAGCATGGGGGAAGGAACTGGAATGGCCATGTTTGTGTGGCTAGAAATATTGCAGGACCATCTCTTAATCCCCAAGTGAGCTCACACAGGGGAAATGTTTGACTGATAATATTGTTTTCACTGCAATTTAATAAGGATGTGTGTGGCATTAACATGGTCTGTATGGACTAGGAAATCTAGAGTTGAAACAGATTTTTTCACCTGTATAGGCAACATTACAGTAAGCTCAAGCCAGACTAGAGGTTTATATCCATGAATGGATGAGAACATTTGTTTGGGTTTATTTTGTACTGGAATTGATCCAGTTTACTCAGAGCCAAAAAACATTTTAACTAGTCCCATCTAGACATAGAATCTAGTGCCCCAACATCCATGTCTTCCTGTTGGTACCATTCTCAGCAATTGACATCCTGAACTCTGTGCCCCACTGAACTTCTTGTTTTCTGTCTTGACCTCTGAGCATTTGAATAATCCCAAGCCAAGGAGGCCATGCCATCATCTCCTGACTGGAGCATAATGTTGGACACTCCTTCACCATTTTCTCTTAAGCTTCGTAAAGAGTAGGTGATAGACAAGAAAAAGTCAGAAATCTCATGGCAACAGATCTTCCTTTTGAAACTTTTGCAGCTTTTTTGTAGGTTCATTTGTTTTTGTATTATAAATTCTAAAAATTCTTGGTGCTTTGGCAGAAAAAAATCATTATATAAATGTCCTGTATAATAAATAAACTTTAAATTAAATCATTTTCAGTACCTCCTTAAAACACAAAGGACCTTTGATAACTGTTTACTGCTGTTGTTCCTATAAAAGGCTGCTAATTGTGAAGGTTTTGCATTTAAAAAAAACCCTGTGCAATGAGGGCGCTATATAAAAATAATAAATAACATGAAATCACTAGCCTGGCTAGCTGGAAGTTTGTAGAAACCTCCCATGGATAACTTGATTAGATTCTCTTCCTTCTGTGGATGTTGCTATGGTTTCAAGTTTGCTCTCTCGGCATGTTTCTGGCAAGGGTCACAGAATATTTAGCCTGAAATATCACCTGTCCTTAGTACAAGACCTCAGAGTGCTTTCAGATGTTCTCGAAAGAAAATGGACAATAACTAGCTCTAACTGTCCCAGCCTAACAATGCAACGGTGAGAAAAGGAATGATATTGGCAGTGATCTCCTGTACAGCAGGCTAATAATTTCTGCTGGACCTGCCATGCTTCTCATCTTTTAGCATCCACCATGCTTGACATCTTGAGGACAGACAATTTCAATCAGAGACAACAGATATTTATACATCCTCAGGCTGTGAGAGTTATAAATAGCTTTGACCTCATTTTCTTACAGTGGCCAGAGTGGCTCTCTGTAAGCCTACAGTGAAGTAACAATAGACATGTTTGGAGACAGTTGTCTGGCTGTGTAGTTGGTTAAATTTTGACGTGACGATATTATTTTGTCCTTTTGATGGGTTTCAGATTGCGTTTCACCAAATGTAACAGAAAACTAGGGGTGCAACTACATTTGACAATTAATACAATTTGACACCACTTTAACTGCCATGGTCTAAGGTTGTGGAATCATGGGAGTTGTACTTTACAAGGTCTTTATCCTTCTTTGCCAAAGAGTGCTGGTGCCTCAGTAAACTACAAATCTCAGGGTTCCATAGCATTAAAAGAGTTGTCAAAGTGTTTTAACTCTAGAGAGTAGATGCTACCCATTTGAAGGTGGACTGAACCAGCAGGTGCATTTTGCTTCATTACTAGTTATAGGATGGTGCCCTTGGGGGCAAGTGGTCTAGTTAAGGAACTGTAAAATAGACTGTATAAAGCTAATGGGGAGGAATATTGGGATAGTGATGGCTGCCATTTCTACTCCAATGTCAGCCACCTGACTGCCTAATAGTAGGGCCAGTCCCAACCATGGAACAAATTGGTACTATGTTGAAGGTTGCAGAGTTGTTTAGATAAGTGCAGGTTTCAAATGTTTCTTGGAGCAATTCTAGGGAAGGTTGAGTTTCATTTTGATAGAGATAAATTACAAAGATAGCCAGGAAAACTAATTGCCTCTCACAAGGAAATTGGAATTAAAGTACTGTGAGAGTGTATCTTGATTGAGAAGGATGATTCACTGTTCTCCTTTTCCTGGCTTCCTATGGCGGAGTCCCAGCAAAGGCTTTTCCTGTCTTTCGGTAAGATATTTTCCTGCAAACTAGAAATCTATCATGAAAAGCAGCTGAATTTCACAATAAGGAAAATGTGAAAAGTGCAAAAATAATGGCTCTTGTTATCCCCTCTGAACAACACCAGCAGGAAAGGGAAATGAAATACTGTTAAAAAGAAAGCTGTTCTATTCCACTCATGTGTTATAATCTCATTCCAATTTGCAAAACAGTTCCATTCTTTAGAGATACATTGGTTGGCAATTTGATTCGAATGCAGTCGTATAAAATTATAAATGCATACAGTATAAACCCAACAGACAATTAAATAGGATTGAGTTGGAACATGTAGAGCCATAGCTCAATACAATACACAGATAACCCAGATAACCCAGGGAAAACTAACACTAGATGATTAAATGATTCCCAGTAGAGGTTATTGTGTGGATTTCACCAGCTGTTAAAGCTTACAAAAAACACTTTCAGTATATAAACAGTGAAATTTAGAAAGTGACTAGGTTCCTTCCTCAAAAGAATACTAAAAAATACTAAATTCTTGACCAATGTTTTTGTTGAAAAAAATCCTATTACTCATGCAGTTTTATTTTACCTGTTGATAGCAGCAGTTGGCTCATTGGATAGCAGTGAAATCAAACAATTGCTGAAGGAGGATAAAGAAATCATAGATATGCTGGATGATTTATTTTACAAAATTGTGTTCAGTGTTGAAAACATAAGGGAGATACCAATGCCTAAACTAATGTTTTCAGGAACAGAGAGTTAAAGGCTAAAGCCAATAATAGCAAAGAGTTGAAATTCGAGATCTCACTGGAAAATTGCTTTTAAAAAGTCCAGAAAACATCCACGTGAGAGTTTCCGAAGAGCTGAAACCAAATTGCTCCTCTCATCATTAAAATATTTAACATGAGTCTAAGAACAACCACTGACCCAGAAAACTGGAAAATAATATTCTCTTTAAAAAATAAATGCAGGGGAGATCCAGAAAATTATAAGTCATTTAGATTAGCATCTGTTGCAGATAAATTGGTGGAAAGTGTTGTTAAGGATAACATTGTCAGGCACAGAAAAATCAAATCCTGCTGGAGAGAAAAACAACATGGATTTTCCAAAGGGAAGTCCTGTCTTGTTTACTTTTTAAAGTTTGTCTAAAGGTCTGGAGTGATCCTGTAAATGTTGTATATTTGGACTTCCCAAGTGCTTTCTTAAAGCCCCATCAAAGAATCTTGAAAAAAATCATCCATGAGATAAAAGAAGTTTGCTCATGGATTGAAAACAGGTTCAAGAAGAGGAAACAGGAGGCAAAGAGCAAGAATTATCAACTCTCACTGTCGAGAGATATGAGCAATGGGGCCCTCCAGAGATTGTTGTCTTTTAACTTGTTCATAAACCCTAGAGCTAGGGATGAGAAGCATCCACATTTATGGATGGTGCAGAATTATTTACAGCAATGTATCTTCAGCGGCTGAATTGGAGGACTCTGGTTGTTTATTTCAGTCACATATTTGTGAGTGTATGTTTGTGCACACACTATATAATAAACATTTACTTGCCAGCCTCACATTTATGGGGCTAGTTATTTTATAGTGCAAGGGAAAGTACTGTGACATTTCATAGCAAGGAAACAAAAGGAAGAGTGTGGGTGCCAACTAAAGGGCCTTTCAAATTTGAAAATCCAGAATGGAAGCAGTATTTCAGTTCTTGGTATTTCCTTTCCTTGTTTTGTGTATCTCACACATACTGAAATCCATACCTGTAAACAGGACAGAGTGGGGACTGGAATTTGACTTGCTTTTTTCCAATCCACTTTTGTCCTTTCAATCAAACAAACACCACCTGATGAAGAAAAAGCTTCAGCTACTGTAAACTTCCCAAAAGTTTACATGCTTTAGAAGGTCAAAGAATGCTCTGGACTGGAACATTGTTCAACACATTTGGTGTAAAATAGTGCAAACACAAGGATGATGTGGCTTTGTCTCAATTAACCTTCATAAGTAGCATTGCTCTGACAATAGACAGCGTTAACTCCTACTAGAAAGAATTGTTGTTTTTTCCATAAGGTCTTTCTCCTATATCGTGCGGGTCTTTCAGTAGTATAGGGGGCACAAGAGAGAAGTAGACTTTGACCTCTTTGGACTTCAACTCTCATTGGCCATGTTAGGAGGCAGTGATGGGAACTGAAACCCAAACTATCTATAGACCTGCTTTTCATTTACTTGAGCAACAGTATACATTAACCATCCCACAATATATTGCTGTCTGTGACAAAGGAAGTCCCATCTCGCTTGTTTCAGCACTGGTGACAGAATGATCATCAAATCTGATTTCAGCATGGCACACACTAGCTTTTCTGCTTTCGAACAAGTTGCTAACGCTCGTCATCTACTGCCTGAGGCAGCTGCCTCATTCTACCTAATGATAGAATTAACTTCCTTTTTAGCACATCTTAGCATACTGTGCAGTTCCAAGTTGCAGCACTTTAATATTCCCCATGGTATCGCTGACAGACAGAAACAGAGATTTGAACCAAATTTTCCATGTTTCTGCACCCACCCACCCTTGCAATAGTGCAACCCCAAGCAAATGCCACATTGAAAATTGATCTATCCCCTAATCAAGAGACCTTTTCCATCTGCATGTGAAGAACTCTCTCTCTTAATCTGTCTGTCCAAGTGTAGGTAAAAACCATTTGTTTCACTAATAGAACAAAATTAAATTCAGAAATGAAAAAATAGCTTCCTCTGTATTCATCTTCTTTTGGGTTTTTTTGCAGCGGTATTTTAAACTTTTATGTCTGCAGTATTCAGTGCTGGACAGCTCCTTGCTCTTTGAAAGAACACAAAGGTTCTAAAAGATTTTAAAAGCCTGTGTATTCTCTGTAAAAGTTGAATATTCATATTTAGTAGAACAATTAGCTATTATTTGTCCAACATAAGCAGCTATATTCAGTGGACCATTGGTATATGCTAGTGTTTGTTTCCAGGGACCCCCCCCCCCTCAATAAATAACAAAACTGTGGATGTTCAGGTCCTATTGTATACAATGGCATAGCAAAATGTTGCTCCTATATGAAATGGGAAAATCAAACTTTGCTTTGGAATTTAAAAATATTTTCAAGTCATGAATGGTGGAATTTATGGATGCAAAATCTGTAGATACAGAGGGCTGATTGTGTTACCCATCCAAAGTAAAAATGTGTCTCTGTTAATTCTCTGGAGTGAATATTTCCAGCCATCTACAGCCAGCCTGAAGTTGATTATGAAAAAGCTGCTGCTATCCCTAATCCAGAGTTGGGACGGAAGAGCTCATCTTCTTCAAGCTTTATAGATGCTCAAAATTGTTTGTGTCCTTGACATATACTTTGCTCCTTAATCCTCAAAGGTGGGGCAGCTTGAATTGTGAGCTCATGTATTTGCTGGCTATCAACATTGAAAAGTTCTAGTCTTATTTTCTTAGGTTTGTGAAGCAGCCTTCCAATAGTCATGGCTTGTATTCCAATAATGGGCACACATGTCCTTTGTAGCATTTTGAAAAAATGTAACTAGGACTATTCGCAATGTGAACAAAGACATTCATAAGATAGGATCATATATCTTCAGGAGTGGAAAAGATGGAAACAACATCTAATCTAATCCTCTGTTTTTGTTCATTGTCATCATGTTAGCTTTGGCTTCTGGCAACCCTATGAATGGGTGCTCTCTAAGATGCCCCGCCAAGAACTGCCCTGGTCAGATCCTGTAACTTGAGTCTGTGACTTTCTTGACTGAATCTATGCACATGTAATGTGGTATTTCTCTTTTCCTACTACCTTCCACTTTCCACAGGTATTATAATCTTTTCTTATAAGCTGTATATTTCATAATATCCTCAAAGTATGAGAGTTACATTTTGGCCATTTTGGTTTTTCTGTTGATTCAAAACACTAACGCATCCTAATCAATGGCCATCCAAAATCTGCTCACCATTCTGTGCATTAGCCCATTCCAGTTCCGAAGAACTCTTATTCTCAGGAGGTCCTTCAGCTATTCAGACAAAAAAAAAACCCCACATTTTCTTTGAATTTGATTCTATTGGTGTGAGTACAGCATTGTGGAGCAGCAAAAAACAAGCTTGCTTGATCTTCCAACCCTGTAAATATTTGAAGATGGCTATTCTCTCATTCTCATTTTCCCTGATGAACTTACATGATACTAATGTTAACTCTTAGCATTATGTATGTTATCCAGTTGCAGCATGTCTCGTGCATTAACTCACATTTTTTAAATTTTGTACAAATCTACAGAGTTGTAATATTTTTGAACATAAGTGGAGATAATGGCATTGAGTATGTGGACCTTGTTTATGAAAGAACTGGGATCTTTAGGATTCTTTGTAGAAAATTCAGTTTGGTGTGCACGATTTGTTGGTGGTGGTGTTGCACAGATGGTGTTGCATGTATGTTTTGTCGTGAAGGTTTATATACTTTTCCTCCTGAGCCTGAAACTGTGAATCATCTTGAATATGTATATGTGTGTGACCTAGACAGATGTGTCCAGCCAAGGCATCTTATCTGTTAGTACAAAACAGCAGGAACTCAAGCTGTCAGCCCCAATTGCACTGTATTTAAAACAAACTGTTGCCTGGTGCTAAAAGTGGTCTTGAAATCAAAGCCGGTCTTGACACCTACATAAAGCACAAATGCAAAGCATTAGCACAAAGGCTTTTTTCTGGGGGAGAAAAACCACGGTGTTAATCCTCCTCAGAAACCAGCTCTATAATGGAACTGATAATGAAAGTTTAATTACAACTGTTCTCTCAGGCTCCCTCAACATACACATCCCATTAGACAGTTTCTGCCATGATATCGCTGCCTTTCAGACTTTTTCCAGGAAACATTTGGCATTACCTGAGCCTAGAATTTACATCAGGGAAGGGGAAGCAAACCTAGGAAAGGGTATGGATGTTTTAATTTGAAGTCTGACATACAGATAACTCATGTTGAAATAAACAGTGAAATGGCTTTTGTGTAAGAGAAACATTTAGCCTTTGTGAAATGCCAGAAGCGAAACAAGTAATCTCTCCACTTTGGTTCTGACTTCCATATGAAAGGTTAAACTTTAAAGGCTAACAAATTACCCTTTGTCTGTATTAACATGTGGCTGTGCTTTGTAGCTGTGCATATTGCGAAATGGTTGGATTTGCCACAGTACGGAATCAATGTTGTATCCCCAATTATATGTTGACCTCTATTTCTGGACTATGGGAAATCAATCACACGACCACTTGGTGGTGCATTAGGAAGCAATGTACATCCATCCACTTCTGGCAACTGCAGCTGTTTTGGTGAATCCTGAATGACAAATGAGATTACTGATTTGATTAGATTTCTGACACAAATATTGAATGATTTGTAAACCTGAGATATTAGATACGTTATTAGTATTTAGACCACATAGAGAACAAGGAAACAAATCTGTTACCTTAAAAACTGAATGGACAAAGTTGTGAACTGATGACATCTCTAGAATAATTGGGGCAAAATAAATTTTTCACTGGCTTGAGTACCATGCTGGGAGAAAGGCAGAGTACACACACACACACACTCATGTGCAACCTGTCTCCCAACCTGGTCACTCAAGACAGTGAAATGTGTGTGTGGGGGGGGGGAGGGGTGCATGTGTGTAAGAGAAAAAGAGCAAATGTTTGTGCATATATATATATATATATATATATATATATATATATATATATCTCACATGAAAGAGCTGTAAGTAAAACAAAACAGGGGAGAGCAGAAGAGAGATGAAAGAGGAGAAGCACAACAGAAAGCAGGAACGAAGGAATAGGAACAACCTCCGGAAGATACTGGGAAGTCAATGTCAGATTTACGTCAATCACGCACCCCTCTTCCCCCACAGTGACCTTTCCGAATTTCCCTTTCCACACCTGGCACACTATTTACCTCTAGCAGCCATCAACCAGCATTCTTTCTACTCTATTCCCCCTATACTATCACCCCCCCCTTTATCTTCTGTTCCCCCCCTTTCTATACTTACCCACCCAGTTACTGTATGTTTTTAATGAAAACTAATAAAGATTATTTTAAACACACACACACACACACACACATATATATTGATATGCTTGGGTTTACAAATGTGCAGTGGTCATTAATGTCTCTAGGAGTTAAGTCAAAATATATTCGTTTTCAATATTGTATGAATTGTACGAATTGTATTTTAATGTATTGTATATTGATGATTTATAATGTTTTTCATATTGTATTGAATCTTATGTTGTTAGCTGGCCTGAGTCCCTCCTCGGAGGTTGAGAAGACCGGGTTATAAAAACTCTAAATAAATAAATAAATAATAAATAAATATTGGTTACAATGCTTATCCAGGTTAGATACCAAGGCTATTACGGCATCATCAGATGGGCTACTTTGCCCATTGTATGCCACTTGTTCTCCCCTTTTGAGACATAACCTATTACATGACACATGGGCTCTGTCAGGAAAGAGGAGAGCAAGTGGTGTATGCCACCAGCATGGCAACATGGGAGGCAATGGAGGAAGTTGGGCAGATACTTCCCCCCCCCCCCCCCCATGAGATGGAGGAATGATGTAAGTTGTGCGATGTAGGGTGTGGAGCAACAGGTTCTCCACACATCTCGCCAGGACCACATGGATTTGCCATGATCCATGGCGAATCCCAAAGATAATGTAATGAGGTCCTTAGAAAGCAATAACCTCTACAGGAAAAAAAATCCAGTTTTTGCAAATGATAGATTCTCAATGGATCAAGAGCAACTGAGTCAAGTGAGTGCCACCCTTAGTTTGATCATTTTCTTGAGTTCAAGCCCAGGCTCCCTGTACGTGCACACATACAGCTGTATGTAGGAAGAGATGGATAATTCACATATATAGGGAAGTAGGTGCATCATCACTGTTTGAGAAGAGCCATTCATGATCATTTTGACTGCTTCAGGAGGCACCAGTCTTGAGTAGATGCACCTTCACTGCTTGGACAGGCCCTCTTTAATATATGACTTTTATATGAAAGAGCTAGTATGAAAAGCTTCTTGCTCTCCTGGGTGCTGCAAAAATAAAATCACCGAGCTACTTTAGTTTGAGAGTTTTTCTGTGAGTAAATGTGAACATCATATGTATTTTAGCTCTTAGAGAACAGTGTGGTGTGAAGCCTTTTCACTTCTGTGGCAAAGCAGAGTCACTGGGAATATTTTTCAGCCAACTGGAAAATATCTCAGCTGGTGGAAACCCCTGTTCCTATTCTAAAATAACCTCCAAAGGAAAATGTATTTTCTCAAGGGAAGTTCTGAATTTGGGGATAATGGTTAAACCTACACAGTGGGAATAAAGGGGACATGATGCCTTCCAAAGCGGAACCTAAACTCCTACTGGGAATATGCACCTCATCTCCTCTCCTTTATGCTATTATTTCACAAATTCTTATTTCCCCCTTTGGATGAAACTCTGTAGTAAAAAAAACTTGACTTGTGTCTAATCCAATAACTCCCTCTGGGTTGCTGCATGACATTTTCTCCCAGGAGTTGCTTGGACTACATTTATAATTCTGAGTTATTTTATATTTTTGTCTTGAAAATAACCGGTGTTGTATTCCCATACAGATTTATCCTGCTCATTACAGAAATAAGATAACAGGTATACTGCTACATTCTTCAAATGTGGTTAGAAATAAATTAAATATTATTACAATCAATCTCACAGAATGGTATCCTTGAAGTGACTGGCCAGACTTTGAAGGAGCTGGGGGTGGCTACAGCTGACAGGGAACTCTGGCGTGGACTGGTTCATGAGGTCATAAAGAGTTGGAGGTGACTGAATGAATAACAATAACAATCTCACAGAATTGTTGCAACATTAAAATGAGCTTTAAACTGACAGGAGGGATCTTTTTGTAAAAAAAAAAAAGACTAATAAATCTATTAGATAGCCAAAGGTGACACTTAAGTACAGTTAAGTTTCAGTGACAGGACAAAAATGATTTTGAAGCTAATGTCCCAAAAGATGGGATCTTAAACAAATAAACAGACAAATTATAGTCAAAGCTAACAGCATGAATTCCATGGCTCATTTGTGATTTAAATCTAGATCTTTATATATGTGTTTATTGCATGCAGAGACAACCACACACCTGCTGTAATGTGAGCATATTAACCTTTCAGCTTACGTCATTCTATGGAATTTCCAGGACAAACGCCACAGTGTAGAAGTGGAGAACAGATTGCGTTTCTGTTTCATAGAAATGCAGAGCTTCAGGAATAGCTCCAAGCCTGCAAATCAATTAAGAAAGATTTCCAAGGAAAAGTTTAAATTAAATTTGAATAGAACTGTCGGTTCTACACTGTGGTGTAGTAAAAGCTATTCTTGGCAAATGAAAAGGCTGCATCTTTGCTCCTGAGAAATAAAGTGGTTTATATGCCAACTCAAACAGAAGTTTTCCAAACCACACGCTCCATTCTGTGCAATTACAGTCATGGTTATATACTAGTTTAAGTGATCAGAACTTTTGCTGGTGCTGAAAGCCATTTTTTAATTGTTTGTTTTTGTCACAATATGGACATCCTGAACTAAAATAACTTATCCTGATAGCTTCACGCAGCCTTCATTTCTTTCCCAGACCACAAAACTTTTGAAGTCCTCCAGAACAGACCCCTTTCCGCTATACAATTACAATGCAGTGATATTACTTTAACTGCCATGGTTTCATCCTATGGAATCCTGGTAGTAGGTGGGCAATTGGAGAGAGACCCCAGAGAAGCTGCAAGGCTGAGAATTTTAAATACTCCTCCTCAAAATCCAAATTCCAGGATTCCACTAAGATGTGCCCATGGAGTAGAATCAGTGCTATAAAAGTGTTGTATAGAAGGGTCTCTATTTTGCACCTACTGTATTTTAAAAGCACCTTCAGTATATGTTACCACCTGTGAACAAATGTGTCACTGCTTTGTTTTGTTGTCTACATGTCCATTTATTCATCATTATTGCACTATGTCATATTGGGAGCTCAGATTGTACTTATTGATTTGACAATTCCCAGTGTTGAAATCCTATACCTGTTTTCTTGGCAGTAAGCACTGCTGAACAAAATGGAATCTGTTTGTAGGGCTATACAATTGGGTACAGAGAGAGAGAGAGAAAGGGATAGCAGAAGAAAGTACATAATGTGGTATGGATTTTCCACTGAATGAAAGTCAAAGTGTATTTTATACAACAGTTACATCATTTTTATATCATTTTTAACTGTTCCCACAGTTCTGTACCACCTGGAATTTGTTCTAGACAAAGCCCTGCTCTGTTCCCAGGTGAGTGCTCTGGCCACCAGATGAACTGGTCAACAGTGTACTCATTAGTGATCAACAACTAAAATGGGTATAGAAATACACCGTATAGTGGATATGGAGTCAAGATTTGCTATTTGCAGGGCTGATGTACATGTGTAAGATCATGTATGCGGTTTAGCCCAAGCTTTTGTGTAATCATATAAGATGTAAACCAAATGTAAACCTTTTGCAATGATTTGGCCATGCTAGCATCTCCACATTCCATATAGATTAATCAGGTGGACTTCTTCAACTCCTTTGCTCCACCTGTACCCGAATCCTTTAGCCTTCTAGACTAGCACCTTATATCTCCTTACCCCATGGTAATAATGCATAAGACCACTTTTACTAGCAGGCTTTTATTATTTGGAGTGCTTCTACCCCGCCCTTCTCAACCCCCTAGCGGGGACTCAGGGCAGCTTACAAAAGGCACAATTCGATGCCCAACAATTCACAAAATACAATATACAATTTACAATTTAACATCAACAGTTATTACTAGTTAAAACAATCAAATCAATACAATAACAGCAATAAAATCATTTTGTGGTCAGTGTTCGCCGATTTATAAATCCATAATCCATCCAGCATTGTCATTGTCCTTTCCTACTCTGGACGTCATTGTCTTTTGTCCGTCTACCAGCTTACCCAAAGGCCTGGTCCCAAATCCAGTTTGCCCTGTGGGGGTGGGGGGAGGAGTGATTGGGAAACTATGTTTTAATTTGTTTTATTGCATTTATATGTTTTAACTGTTTCCTAATTTTATATGTTATATTTATTATGTATGTATAATGAGGCATTGAATTTTGTCAAAATCTGTAAGCCGCTCTGAGTCCCCTTCAGGGTGAGAAGAGCGGGGTATAAATACAGTAAATAAATAAATAAATAAATAAATATGGCTTTAGTGACTTCATCACATGGGGGACTGTGATGGATACACGGGTGCTCCAATTGATCCATAGAGTTCCATGCTGCCCATCACATGGTGCACACTGACTTCTGGTGGAGCTCTGTCCATTAACTGGGGCACAAGCATTCTATGTCACTGTGCCTGTGTTTCGTAAGGAACAATGGGACCAGCATGGGGGGGGGGGAGCTGTGGAGTGATGCCTACTCACGTGTGATGCCCTGCTGGCCCACCAATTTGCTACAGAGGCTGGCAAATTGCCCCATGTGACTTCATCAATGTAAAGTTGGAAGTCAAGCAAGACAGAGTGCCATTGCCTGTTCTATTCCATTCTTCTCCAAACAGCTTCCATTAGCTTCTAGAAACTTTAGGCATATATGATCAGATCAAAAGCAGATTGTAGGGGAGAATGAGACCAGCACTAACCTAAAGAATGAGGAGAGGGCATTTGCAACTCTTGTATGTTTAGTGGACTCAGCATACACTCAGCTATGAGTAAGACAAGCAACTATTGGCTGAAGGGATTATAAATTTTTTCTCTCTGTTTTAAAACCCTACTGACCATTAATCGTGGGATAATCTTTTATCCCATGGCTTTTCCTCAGCTTTACCATCTTTGAATATAGTCTTTTTTTAAAAAAATAATCTTTATTGAATAATTACAGGTTGCAAATTTTTAAAAAAGAGAAAAAAGAAAGAGAAAAAAAGATAAAGGTGTAGATAGAAGGCAGAAAAAACCCAAAACAAAACAACAAAAGGAGAGAAAGAGATTTTGCTTCCGAGCTTCTTCCTGGAGGGTTTTCCTCCTTTTCCTTCTTTTCTCATGATGGTTCTGAGCCAAGCTTCAAATCCTAACAGTGACGTGTTTAGAATTATTAGCTCAATAGGACTAGGTTTTCTCTAGAAGAGAATTCAAAGTGTGCCCTCAAACTATAAATCCCAGATCCACATAGGAGGGAGCTATGACTGTTAAAGGTAAATGCCATTACTATAACTGTATAGTGTAGATACACAGATGGAATACTAGACCTCACAACATCAAGAGGTTGATAATAATGTTTGTGTCTACTGAACCAGAATACCAAATTCAAAACTGAACTGTGTAAATAACCTCATGCTTCTTCTTTGAGATATTGTATAAAAGCGACATTTTCATTTCTGGCACATGGACACATATGATACTATTCCAGCTGTCATATTCAGGTAACAGAAGCTGTAGAATATTCCCCTAAAGTATGCAAAGGGGAAAACAGGTGAAGGGGAAGTTTTGGCCACTGTTAAAAAGTCCTGAGAAGGCTCCCAGTCTCTTAGTTTGCTACTTTAATATCCAGTGTCAGTCTCAATAAAGCAAAGTTGAGTGCTAGCCCTGTGGTTAATGAAGACTAGGTGGTTCAGTTGTGCTTGGGGAATGCTTCTGAGGCAGCATTTAAATTGATATTGTACCCTGCTACATTCATAGTAAATAAAAAAGCTCTTTGCAGACCTTACCTGATTTGGACTAAAATACTGCTCATTTATATTTTGCTATGGACAGTGAACTTCTTCAACTTGATTTATGGTCTACTTGAACAAAATATGTGAATATTTGTATAGAATTCTAATCTTTACTCTAGTTTACTGTTTCATCTCCCCCCCCCCTCTCTCTCTCCAAATCTGTGGCCTCATTTTCTGTCTCTGTGAATCTGTCATGCTAAAGATGCATCTTTCTATTTTCATTTTTGTTACAAGACTTTGATAAGAAGATGGTGATGAATTATTTCACATACAAGTTTTTGTGATGTCATTCAAAGCATTTTCTGTTACTTACAGGTCTTTATGCTTTTAGTTTCCTGCTTCGCTGCCTCCAGAATACAAATGTAATTCTTCACTAAGTTTCTTCTCAAAGGAACTAATGTGCAATTTTAGCAATTGGATTTGAAAACCACAGTTTTCAAAGCTTATTAGTAATTCACAACTTATTCTGCACAACATTTGTATATTGTTGTTTTGTACAAAAAGAGTAGGGGACAACATCTTTCTGCACAGATAATATTTCTACACACACACTATGATAGGGATAAGACTCATGCAGCTCTCCAGATGTTGCTGGGGTGTAATTCCCAAAACTCTCAGCCAGAATAATCAATGTAAGGAATGCTGAGAATTGCAATTCAGTAATATTTTGAAGATCACATGAATCCCAGATCTGTTCTAAAAGAAAGGTTTTCCAAGTGTCATTGTGAAGTATTTAATTTTTAATTCAAGGAAAAATGAGCCATGACTTTTGGATTTGTTTGAGAAGGACTGTGCTGGACTTGGAGCACTCTTCTATCGTTTTTCTTTTTAAGAATCACTTGCTCATCCCTTGCCTGCATATGGCTTATTCTTACAGCTGCTTAACACAGATATTTGTGTGTTTGAATCTTGGATAACACAATGAAAAGATTGGTTTATTTTTGTTTTAAAATATTGTATAAAAGGCAATAATACTTGGCAAAGTGGAAGGGAGTAGGAAAAGATGGGGACTGCACAAGAAGTGAATCAATATCATGAGGAGATCTGACTCACTAGAAAAGGCAATAATTCTTGACTAGCTAGAAGACAGTAGTAAAAGAGGAAGGCTGCATTCCAGATGGATAGATTTAAACAGGGAAACCATGGCCCTCAGTTTGCAAAAGCTGAGCAGAATTGTAGATGACTAGGGCTCTTGAAGGCCTCTCCTTCATGGGAACACTATAGTTTGAAGTTGACCTGAAATCTAGTAACAATAAATATTTTTTTACCAAATTAGTTTTTTTTACTCTTTATTCTGATATTAACTGCAACTGTATTATTACATTTGTTGTACATGCACGAAGAAATTATTTTAACTTTCCTGTTTCAAAAAAATGTGGTATACATTGATTCCAATTAACTTTGTGAATAACAATTCTCTCTTCTTCATTTTGAATAAGTATGACTTGGGGTCAGGGACCTAAGTACCCTAAAGCAGTCTTCCTCAAACTCTCCTCCTCCTGATGTTTTGGACTTCAGCTCCCACAATTCCCAACAACTGGTAAGCTGGCTGGAATTTCTAGGAACTGAAGGCCAAAACACCTTGAGGAGCAGAGTTTGAGAAACAGTGCCCTAAGGGTACGAGATCCTGGAAACCAAGCAGGACCATCTCTGGTCAATCCCTGAATGGAAACCTGCCAGATAATATCAGGTGCTATAGGTGATATTTCAAAAGAAGGAACTGGCAAAACCACCTCTAAGTATTCCTTGTCTAAGAAAACCCTATGTATTGCATAGGCCTGCTATAAGTCAGCAGATAATTTGAAGGCACATACACACACATCTAGATGAGCCATATCATGGTATATTTCAATTTTATATATTTCCAGAAATCTAAACAACATTCAACTATTTCACATCAAGTTAAAAAAGAAAAATAAATATCTCACTTGATCATTTCTAGAGTCAGAGGGCTCCCCAAATTGCTTTTCATATTATTTATAGGATCATCCACTTCTGGCTGGTAATTATTTTTTTCTGCTTTACAGATGGGAACCTGGCTCTGAAGGACAGTGCCAACCATCTCTGGACTGTAATTTAAATGTGAGCCTCTATAGGGTCCAAGCCAAATGCTAGTGCTCAGCCAACCACAGTGGCATAACCTTTTAAGTATAGTCCTGGTACCTATAAAAACCAATCTGTAATGAAAAGGTTGGAATTATGTAGGAGTGGAAGGAAATAACCTGCAGCATTAGTTTTTATAAGACTAGGAAAGAATGATATTTTAGTCCAAGTGCCTATAAAGCACATGTGTTAAAGGTATCATAATGCACTAGAGAGTTCTGTGCTCACAATGGTGGTTTTGCAGGTTACTGAGATGAAGGCTAATACAAAAGTAGCTTTGGATCCTAGAAAAGGGGGGAGTAGAAAAGTCTACAAGTTGGATAGGAAATCTTTTGCATCTTAATGTTTTTGCCTATGGCTTCCAGCTTCACCTAAAATGACCAATATTAAGAGGCCCAAAATAAAAGATCCACTCCTAGGGCCTTTCCACACAGCCATATTACCCACAATATCAAGGCAGAAAATCCCACATTATCTGCTTTGAACTGGGTTATCTCAGTCCACATTGCCATATATTCCAGTTCAAAACAGATAGTGTTTGATTTTATTCAGCTGTGTAGAAGGGGCCAAAGTCTAGGTAAAAAGCACGTAGAAACATGGGTATAAAAATCATAAAAAGTATGAACAAAAATATTTTTGTTAGGACTTTCACTGTGCCACATCTCCTTGTAAGAAATACTTAACCCACAGAAGTCACTTCATTGGTTATATCAGAGAGGACACATCCAGAAATATCTGTCAAAGATAATTTGTAGGTGTTTACACTGTAAACTTCCAGTCTATTGTTAGAGAAATTGCATGCATTTTTCTCTGAATGTGGAATGCATGTTTCTGATGAAATACTAGATGTATTCCAAAATATAGATGTCAGTGTAGATATATACTGTGAAAAATCTTTCAAGACATCTCAAGGCAGGAACAATATCAATGCTTGATATTTGCTGTTAGTGGTCTGGTGAATATGACATTGATGTGACATTGCTGTAGTTGTTAGGGGGCGGGAAAAGCAGAAGGCAAAGCTTGGAATTATCTAGTTACAATAATAGTGATTTGTAAATAATTACTTTTGAACTAAGGAATAGTTCCTGTATACCTCAAATAATATAAATTACATTTCCTATTAATGTAATATGGGATTATATTTGTCCTTTATATTAGTCATGTTATATCTGTTTTAATTGCCAGTATACTATGTAGTTCATGCAACATCTTTGTTTAGATTTGTTTCCCTCTGGAAGCCAGCACACTGTGGGTTTTTCTTTTTGGTCAAATAAAATCTATGCTAAAATACAATTTAAACCAGGAATTAAGCAGCTATGCATGGAGCAGAGGCCATTTTTACCTCATGACTTTACATGACCTTAGCTGTCTTCTGCTCACTTTTTGTATGTTTTAACTGTATCGTTTGGTTAAATTGTGATGCACTTTGAGTCCCAATTATGACTGTGCTGTGGGGAAGCCTCATAAACTTGCTAGATATGAACATGAAATATTGTTGAGACCCCGTGACCTTAATGCACATCCTGGTCCCTACTAGATTAGACCTGAATTGTAAATCAGAACTTAGGTAAAAACATTGATTTGGTAGATCTGTTTTAATGGGAACAAGCAATTAGATTCAGGTCCATGTGAATACAGAAAGTGGCCTTTTTTAAAAGTAAAGGAAGGAGTGTTGTTTAATATAATCAACTATTAATTGAAAGTTTGTTCAAATATTATTGTTATGGTTCATAAATCCTGAAAAAATATAAATTCTCACCTTGCAGTGTACGGTCAAAAAACTGTTCATTCATTCTCCTAGATGTGTTAACACAGCCCAAGTGATCATATATGACAGTATTAAAGGAGTAATGGATTACTCTGCTTTACAAATTGGGCAACATCTGCTATCATTGCAATGTGTACTAACCCAAGTAAGGGCTTTATTGTCCGAATCCACTATTTCACTGCAGACATGCTATCACTGATAGCAGATACACTTCAGGTTGATATTATGCCTCTCTTCCTTCACGCAGTTGCACCAATTTTGTAATTCATGGACTTGTGATTGTACTTTTGCATCTCGTCATAGTCTCGCCTTCCCACTCTTCTGTAATTTTGTATTTTTATTTTACAACAATTGCACAATTTAATGTTTGAAGAGCAGGAAAAAATAGAGCTGTAAAATATAACTGGAAATAGCAAGGCAGGGGAGAAGAGAAGGGAAAGGAACATTGTAGGATTGCAAACTATTGATGGGGCTTCCCTGTCAATAGCAAGGGATGGGAGAATCATAAGAAAGAGGCAGATCAACAGCAGGATCCACACTTAAGTGCTGTTTCACCTGCCTCATGTGATAATATCCTAAGTGACAATTTCAAGCAACAAAAATAGTGTTGCTATTCTTGGACAATGTGGGTAGAATAGGTGATATTATTTATTTATTTCGAGGTTTTATATACCGACCCTCTCACCTTCAAAGAGGGATTCAGACCGGTTCACAACATGTGTTAACATACAAAAAATATACAATAACAACCACCAAATGTATTCAAAAACCATATCACAATAGCCCTCACTCAAGTATTTGTGGATGATGTTGTAGAAAGCTTGGTTGGCTATGAATGTATTTTCTTGCCCTGAAGTGATTTCATAATAACTAATGAAAGTCATGGCAATGGTGATATATTGCAGTAAAATAATAGTGAAGAATTGCAATGAAATTTAACTGACTCCAAATGAGTGGATGAGATGGGCTAGGATGGGACTGTATTATCTTTATATTTTAAGTATTGTATGCAGATTGGCCTGTTGCTATCTTATTGTAACAAGAAAAATATTTAAGAGCTACTAAATGAAAATGATAGAATGTGAAAAATTGAGAATTGCCAAGATATCAATAGAATAGCAATGTTTCCAACAAAAGATAACCTTGGATAATAATTTAATGTAAAAATTTGAATACAGAGCCCTAAAATCTACAAAATGAAATGGGTCACAAAATGGTCACCTCTTTCTTAGCATTCTTTCTGACTAATTGGAATTGGATTGGGGAGGAGAAAAATAAGGTACACTATCTGAACATAACCCCACAGTTCTCCATTTTTTTCAGTCAACACCAGCAAAGAAAATCCAAGAACAACACTAGTAACACTGAAAAAAGTAATTTCATCCCACACATATTTTATTATTTTATTTTATTTGCAGTATTTATACCCCGCTCTTCTCACCCCAAAGGGGACTCAGAGTGGCTTTATAGAAAACACATATGACAAACGTTCAATGTCAATTATCCAGTTAACAAGGACAGACAAACACAAACAGAGGTAAAGGCAGTTTTCCCATCTTATTTCTGGCCACCAGGGGGAGGGGCAGTTGCTGTTTCTCTGTCTTCCATGCCGAGGAGCTCCCTCCCATCGATGTCCTTTTAAAAGCACTTTTATTACCTTCCTGCTAAATAGTGGTACCTATTTTATCTACTTGCATGTCTGCTTTCCACCTGCTGGGTGGACAGGTAAGCTAGGGCTAACGGCAAGTGCTGACCCCACTTGGGCTCCAACTGCTGACCTTCCGATTGGCAGAATTTTTCTACAGCACAGCAATTTAGCCTGCTGTGCAAAGTCCAGACCATAAAGGATGATATGACTGGAACTATATCCTAAATAATGTCATACCAAAGGGCTATGAGTAATTTCTTGAGTCAAGATGGGAAAGGAAAAAAATCTCTAATCCAGAGACAGAATTGGAAGAATGGGTGATAATGTTTGAAAAAAATGTATTATTTTTCTCTCCTCCGCCTCCTGTTCATATGCTCCTTTGCATAGCTTAAGCAACAGGATTGGTCAAAATGGGCTACCTTTGGGATCTAATGAAAAGATTTGAGCTAGGAAAGGACATAAAAGGCAGACAGGATTTTGACATACATAGAGTGTAAATCAGAGTGTTAAACAAGAACTCTGCTCCTGGCTGGCTCAAATTTCAAAGGAAAACATTTCAAAACACTGGGAGAGATTGTGCTGTTAATCTGGTGATGCAATTACAAGGCTGTAAGCCGGAGAAACATTTTCGACGTGGCACATATTAAACCTTTCTGAGGTAGTGCTTTGATTTTTAATTTTACGCTCTTGGCAGGCAGGCAGGGTCTTTAATAGTATGAAGGCCAGAGGTAAAATGTTTCAAAACAGTGAGGATCTTATCATAGTGTGCAATTAATGAATAATTATTTCAAAAAATGAGAAATAACTGGGAAGAGCAAGTAGGAGCTGCTAGTAGAATGCTCTGATTCCCAACCTATAATGAAAGATCAAGAGAAGAGAATAATTATATGCTCTTTCCTTCATTATTTTTCTTGCTATATTTTTTAAAAAGATCAGTGATCTGAGTGAAATATATGTCTGTCGTGTCAGCTGGTTTTTCAGTTATTTTACTGTCAGGCAGAAAATATTTTATATGTTTAACTAGTTAACACTCAATCTAACGTATTTCTTCATTAAGTGAGACTTTTTAAAAACTCACAAAGGTGGAAGGGGATAATCTAAATTGAAAAGCCATCCACACTGGCAGGCTTATTTGTATGATTTACTTCCAAACTTCTGAACATATTGCAAGCTGTAACAAATTAAACCAATTATCGTGCAACCTCTTATTGAAGTAGTTCTTTTTCCTCACTATAAAATATCTCTCAATATGTGTATCTATTAAGGCTCCATACATCATCAATTAAAAGGCTCTTGGCTGGCACTGCTGTGGAATCATTGAGCTGCAGAGCTGGAAGGGACCTCAGAGGGCATCTGCTAATACAAGAAATCCACAACCAAAGCATGCCTAACAGATGGTGATCCAACTTCTTTTCAAAATCTCTAATAAGGCTATATTTCAGAGGGAGGAACTGGCAAAACCATCTCTTAGTAGTCCTTGTCTAGAAAAACTTTATGAAATTAATGGGGATTTGAAGCCACAAACACACATGCACAAAGGGAAGTTAGTCATCCTCTTTTTTGCCATTGGGAATAGTGCTACACAAAATTACACAAACATTCAAAACATTTCTCATAAGTATTTATTTATTTATTTGCTTTATTTCTATACCGCATTTTTCAGCCTAAATCGGCGACTCAATGCGGTGTTTACATTATTTCTCCTCTTTCTCCCTGCCTTCCTCCCCTCCCCGGGAACAGTTAACAAATTTTGCTGTACTTATTACGATTGTTCGATCATGTGGATAATCTTGTTTAATTCCTTATATTTATCTTTCCCCTTTATTCTGTAAATTAAACTTTCCCATTTCGCCTCCCATGACTTTCTGATTTGACCTATCCTGTAGTAACTTTTCCTTTTGCTAATGTAGTCTTGGAGGAGGTAGCCCACTAAATAGTTATACCATGCTTTTGTGTCTCATTTCTTTTGGTTCTTCCAGCCTAAAGCAACCAAAGCTTTAACTGTATCTAACATGCAATTTATTAATACCTCCTATTCCTTAGGTCCCTCTTCACTTTCACTTTTCTGGAGGAAAAATTGCATCTTGTTCCTATCTATTTTTATTCTTAATAGTTCCTCCATTTTCTTCTTAATTATTTTATGGAACTTTTGCATTTTTTCAGAATCCCAACACACGTGGGTATATGTTCTGGTTTTCTCACAGCTGTGCCAACATTGCTTTGGATAGGTTCTGGTTATGTGAGCTAATTGTACAGTAGTTCGATACCATTTTGTCTGGATAGTCATCCTCTAAGTTTTTCTTTTCCACTTTTGAATTGATCTTACTGTCAGGAAGATTTTAATACAGTTCTAGAGCTGTAGAAGACAAGTCCGGTCCACAAATGCAGCTATTTGAAGATGGCAAAAAGGTCTTAAAGGCCCATTGCTAAATAAGTCACTCAGTAGCAACAGCTGGCATGAGCAGAGCTGGTCTAAAGGGACCATGGATGTGATTCTTCATTGTAGGAGAGTACTATATGAGATCACTGGTATTGCCAGTCACACTAGTATATACCAATATATCATAATATGTTTTCTAACATTATCATATTTGGATAATAGTTATAGTTTAGATCCTTGAGTCATGTCTGGTTTTGGACAAAGCAGTCTTGGTCACCATGGTTATTCAATTTTGCAGGAGAGGCAAAAATGGTACCATGAGATTTCTGTTCCACTCCATAGCCACTAGTATGTGAGGGTTGCATGATTCCATCTCAGCCACCATGTTTTAAAATATCTACATAAATCCACTGGAGCCATGAGTTGAATTATTGCAGGTATGTAGAGAGTATTCTGCTATCCCTAATGCATCTTTGTGCTTGAGATACATTACACTGAAAATATTTATTAAGTGAGTGCTAGTATCCTCATGGGAACCAGTTAACTGAGAGTCTACTGTAGCTATGCACCTACTTTTCATTTAACTCTGCCAGTTATCTAACTCGAGATCCTTGTCTGTGACTCTGTTTTAACTAACGATCCCATTAGATGGGCTGATTTACCTGTCCTATGCTACGTCTTCTGCCCTTTCACCATGAAGCTCTTCCCACAATGCACATCAACTTCCAACCAGACTCCACGGTGAAAGAGGAGAGGAAGGAGTGTACACTGCCGCTGCAGTGACACGGGAGGCTGCACATGTTGCCTTAGAAACAATGCCAGGCAGTGACACTTCTCCCATGGGATGGAGGTTGGAGTTCTCCATGCCCCCGTAGGACCTCCATAAATTTGCCACGATGTGTGGCGAATCCTCCGCTAAATGTGATAAGGTTGTAAGGTGCCTTGACTAGGAATATATAGTTACAATGCTCTCCATAAGGAAGGGATAAAAAAGTTTTATCCTGACTCTCTAGATCACTCAGATATTTTATAGTTACATTTTATGAATATCTGTGATTCCCTCCTTCCTTTCAGCTGCAATCCTAATCAAGTTTACTAACAAATAAAATAAATTAATATGGACTAACCTCTAAATAAAAGAACTGTAACTGTTTCTTCAACTCATCATCTATGTCCACATATTAAAAGCACTCCCATCTCCAGTTCCAATGTCTCAAATGCTTTTGGATTGCAAAATATCATTCATACTAAATTTTCAAAACATCTAATTATGTTATATAACAAGAATATAGGTTGGATGTCATGATATTGGAAACACCTCTCGCTGGGGATTTTTGTAAAAGGATATATCTGTTTTTGTTAGGCCGTTTTTGAAAGCCTTCACAAGCTGGAAAGCCTTCACAGAAACAATTAGCTCTTCTAGCTATCCTACTCTGGATGGGTGAGGGGGCAGAGAACAATACCATAGACTTGGCAAGAGAGATTGTTAGGACAGGCAGAGAAATCTGACTGACATTATATGTGGCATTTTTCTTGAATTGTTACTAGGAGACAGTGTTCAGTCCTTTCTTTCTTGGTCTTTTCCTATTGCTTTCCCTTTGTGTATGTGTGCATGCACATGCATGGACATTTTTAACTAGGTAATGTCATATTGACTTCTCCAGCACCACTTTTGGTAAACAATGGTGACAGATGTATTGTCGAAGGTTTTCATGGCTGGAATCACTAGGTTCTTGTGGGTTTTTTCGGGCTATAGGGTCATGTTCTAGAGGCATTTCTCCTGACGTTTCGCCAGCATCTATGGCAAGCATCCTCAGAGGTAGTGAGGTCTGTTGGAATTAGGACAATGCGTTTATATATCTGTGGAATGGCTGGGGTGGGGCAAAGAGCTCTTCTCTGCCCCCTCCCACAAGAGCTAGCTCCAGCAGAGAAGAGCTCTTTGCCCCACCCCAGCCATTCCACAGATATATAAACCCATTGTCCTAATTCCAACAGACCTCACTATCTCTGAGGATGCTTTCCATAGATGCAGGCGAAACATCAGGAGAAATGCCTCTAGAACATGGCCCTATAGCCCAAAAAAACCCACAAGAACCTAATGGTGACAGAGTTGATGGCAGCTCATTTATTCAATCCCCTGCTATGGAAACGTCTCTGCATCAATGTCACCATATTTGGTAGTCATTGGGGCTAGTGAAAGAGAATATATAGTTTTAGGAATTTGGTGTGGTGGGGGCCCCTTTTTTGGAGGCTTTTAAACAGAGGCTGGATGGCCATCTGTTGGGGGTGCTTTGAATGCTATTTTCCTGCTTCTGGATTGGATGGCCTATGAGGTCTTTTCCTACTCTATGAGTCCATGAATTTGAACTTTGCATGGCATGTTTCCTTTGAGATACTTCAAACCAATGTTTACAACAACATGTGTTTACATTCCCCACATGCCCTGTTTGAAATAAAATTTGTGGCATTTTTATACCACCCAGAAGCCAAAATTTTACAATTTGTCAATGCAGTAGTAATTTTCAGCTTTGGACAGGTTGTGGAATCCAACTTGATCTCCCATCCCCTGTGCAGCAGAAAACTGGAACTAAAATAGTATCCCTAGAGAAAAGTACTTATTGGCATGCCTTCTATGTCCATGTTGATCTGTCAAGCCTTGTTCTATCACTTTGATGGGTGCCATTTAGCATGGAGATAAAATTCCTGTGGCATACACATCCTTTGCCAGCTGGTTCTCTACATCTGGCATGTGCAAATCCCCAGGAACTGTTTTTGTAGCATATTTCTTTAAGACCTCCTTTGTTTCATCCCCATAATTTGAGTGTAGACAAGTTTCTAGGGATTGTAAACAAGATTGCAAACAAGAATGGATGTTTCCAATACTACATGTTTTGTTTAACCAAATACATTAAAAAAAAAGCTTTGGAGGAAATAACACCCTACATATTCTGGAGTCATTTATAATCATAGAGATATTTTATTTATTTCAGCAAAACCCTGCCAAGGCAGCAGTCATGAATAAATAAAAACATTAAAAATACTCAAAACATCTCATTATACAGAGCAACAAACTAAAATAGCAGTTTGAAAACACTGTACAACTCAGCACTCATATAAAACAAATTTAAAACAACCAAGAGGGAATCTGCAGTTTAAACAATTAAATGAATTTAAGAAAAAGCCCATCTCTACTAAAAGCAGATGGAATAAAGTGGTTTTTCAAGGCTCATGTAAGTCAATATAATAATAAATAATAATAAACTTTATTTATACCCCGCCACCATCTCCCCAGTGGGGACTCGGAGCAGCTTACATGGGGCCAAGCCCGGACAACATATTACAGCAATAAAATCAAAGCATAAACAACAGCAACATCATCAAAATTACATAAGCAAAAAAAAGGCAGTCATAAAATAACATTCAAATAAGTACAATCACAGTAACAATAACAACGGGCGGGCCACATGTAAAGGATAAGACAATTAAAAAACTATAATGAGATAAAATAGGAGCAGATATTTATGGAGAACTCATGACACACAGAGTTGTGAGGCTAAACTTCCCACTTGGAGGGCGTGAGCTCCAGTAACAAAAAAAAATGTTGAGGGGTGCAAAATGTCATGGTGTGCACCTACTCACCAAAGCTGCAGCGGAAGAGCCATGTTTTAAGGTTCTTTTTGAACATTTCTAGTGAAGGGGCTTTCCTGATCTCTCCAGGTAAAGAGTTCCAAAGTCGGGGAGCCACAGAGGAGAAGGCTTTCTCCCTTGTACCCACAAGACAAGCTTGTGAGATTGGTAGAGGTGAAAGGAGGACCTCCCCTGAATATCGAAGGGCCTGGGTTGGTACATGGAGAGAGATGCGGTCATGAAGGTAGGCGGGTCCCAAGCCACTTAGGGCTTTGTAGGTGATGACCTGTACCTTGAATTGGGACCGGAGAATAAATGGCAGCTAGTGGAGCTCCTTAAGCATGAGAGTCGAGCGCTCCCTGTAACTAGCCCCAGTTATTAATCTGGCTACCGAACATTGGACAAGTTGCAGTTTCCGGGCCATCTTCAAGGGTAGCCCCACGTAGAGAGCATTACAGTAGTCCAGTCTAGAGGTAACTAAGGCATGGACCGCCATAGTCGAGTCAGACTTCACAAGGTATGGTCACAGCTGGCACACAAGTTTTAGTTGTGCGAAGGCCCTCTCAGCCAGCGCTGATGCATCAAGCATCAGCGCTGAGTCCAGGAGGACTCCCAAGCTGCAGATCTGTGACTTCAGGGAGAGTGCAACCCCGTCCAGCACAGGTTGCCACCGAATGCCCTGTTCAGACGGGTGACTGACCTGGAGGACCTCTGTCTTGTCAAGATTGATCCTCAGCTTGTCCGTCCTCATCCAGATCGTCACAGCAAGCAGGCACTGGTCCAGTATCCTCGGGGCTTCCTTGGAGTCTGATGGAAAAGAATAGTAGAGTTGGGTGTCATCTGCGTAGAGGTGGCACCGCACTCCAAAACTCTGGATGACCTCTCCCATTGGTTTCATGTAGATGTTAAATAGCATGGGGGACAGAATAGAACCTTGCAGGACCCCACAGTTCAATGGCCAGGGGTCCGAACAAGAGTCCTCCAGCTTCAGCAACTGGGAACAACCCTCCAGGAAGGACCGGAGCCACAGCAGAACCATGCTCCCGAGTCCCATCCCAGCGAGTCTTCCCAGGTTACCATGGTTGATGGTATCAAAAGCCACTGAGATGTCCAAGAGAACCAGCAGGATCACAATCCCCCTGTCCAGTTCCGTGTGGAGGTCATCCACCAAGGTGACCAAAGCCATCTCAGTACTGTGCCCAGGCCTGAAGCCTGTGAACAATCCAGAAAATCAGTGTCATCGAGGAATCCCTGGAGCTGCAAGGCAACCACCCACTCCAGAACCTTGCCCAAGAAAGGGAGGTTGGAAATTGGTTTGTAGTTGTTACATACAGTCGGGTCAAGAGTGGTCTTCTTTAACAAAGGTTTTACCACAGCCTGCTTAAGGCAGGTCGGGAATTTACCCTGGCCCAATGAGGCATTTATTATTGCCACAAACCATTCCAACAACCCCTCTCTGGCCAGCTTCACTAGCCAGGAAGGGCAAGGATCCAGAGCGCAAGCGGTTGCCCTCACAGTCCCAAGAATCCCTTCCATGTCATCAGGTAGAACAAGCTGGAAAAAATCCCATAAGATTGGTCAGACAGGTGCCCCGGTTACCTCATCTGGCACTGCATTTAAGCCGGAGTCCGGCTCAAGGCATATTTGAATGATCCATCCATCCATCCATTTCTTGCAATGGTGTTCTACCAACCTGGGACCACCCCCTAAGGGAACTGTGTCTTAGTGTCAGCCAATCAGATTGATATGGATTGTAGGCCTGATGCCTACATGAGGGTTATCTCCTATCCTTCATACTATGTTCTGATATGCACTGTATTTCCCTAATTCTAAGGCACACTTTTTCCATTTTAGGTGCTCCAAAATGGGGTGCACCTTCCAATCAATGGTGCTTTACCTTAGCTGGTATGTTTTTATATATATTGTCTTACCCAATCAAAAGAGAAGGAGGAAGAGGAACGGCGCCAACCCCAAACAGCTATGCTTTGGGGATTTTAAAAAAAACATTATCTCACCTCTGGGAGCCAGGGAGAAAGGGTGTCAGCCCCACCAGTTCTGCCAGCCCCCATCATTTTGTCCTCTGTCTTGGCAAGATAGCTGTTTACTGGTGTGGCTGAGCTAAATATTGCTTCCTGCTTTCCCTGCCTTCCCAGTTGTCCCATAGTCTTAGTAAAATAGACCCATGCAGGCAAGATGACATCTGAATTGAAACCAAATCAAGGTATTGTGCATGCATAGGAAATTCTAAAAATAGTCAAAGATTATTATTATTATTATTATTATTATTATTATTATTATTATTATTTAAAAACTGAAGCTTTGAAAACAGGGGTTTTCCTTACATTCAGTGGCACCTTAGATTCAAAGTAGGACATATATCAATTATGTCTTCTGGTGAAGAAAGATGATACCCAGTTGGCTTCTTGTACTTGACTTCCATATAACTATCCTGACTTTATTATTAGGGTTTATGTACATGCCATGTATACAGGCTGGCTTTCTCTGTATATGTGCAGACCCTACATTCTGCAAGGTCCCAAATCAAGCATTGAAGTTTCAAGGTTTCAAATCATGACAGTGTTTACAAAGAATAATTAACATGTGGCGATAAAATAAAGAACCTGGGTATGAACCATCAGGTCCTACACATAATTAGTACATGTGTTTTCAGACACTGAGGAAAGAACTACATTCTGTGTAGTGCATCCTTCCAGTCGGTCACCAAGTACTGCAAGATAAAATGACTCCAATAGGTATTTGTCCCTCTGCTTTCCCAAGTATGTAGTCTTCCCTTCTTTGGCAATGAGATTTGCTTAGCTGTCTTGCTTGGCCTTTTTCGGCTGTCTTTAATTCATAATCTTGCCAGATATACTTTAATTTAGTGCTAACTCAGCAAGTAACTCATGGGTAAAAGTGCTTTACATGTCAAGTCCACTCGTGGCAGTTCATCACTTGATTTATCTCTTTATTTCTATGTGGAGTTAAATGTAAACTGCCACAGTAAATCATGGATGTGAATGGTGCACTATTTGCATATTTCTATACTGCTCAGGGTGTGCATGTGTATGTATTTTACTGTGCTAATATTTTTCTCCTCTTTTCAAGTTTGGCAGGCTATATTTAAAATTTTAGTTCAAAATCCAGCGTTAATTCTGAATTTGAACAGGCTTGTTGATCACAAAATTGTTTTACTATCACAGATTGCTGCCCTCAAGAGCTCTCAGAAGTATATTCGCTTCCAGTTCTCATTCCTTCCATTTGCCCATGTTAATAACTCTTACATATGCTCCGCTTGTTCCTATTCAGCAGGGATAGCCATGATTTTCTAGTACCTGTCTATCATAAATTACTGAAACTCATGATCTTGCTCTCTGGAGAGTTTTGGGGGAAAGAGTATATTAAACTTCGTACGCATTTTACTCTCTTCCTCACTTGAAGAACTGACTTCTAGAAGTCCAAGGACTGAAACTAAAATGTAAAGAATCCAAGGGGAACAGTTAACAAGTTTTAAAGTCATATTCCCCAAAAGAGCACGTTCATGTATTACATTCATTTATGATGGCAAGACTCCCACAGGGTTCTAGCACTGCCTTTTAAAACTCTTTGACAATCACTGGTAGTAGAGGCTATAGGGAAGACTCTTACTTATGCTTTTTTGTATACTTCATTTTCAAAATAATTTCTACATGTAAATCTCCAAGCAAATGGAGTCTGAACTCTCCCTAGTAAGTAACCAAGATAAGTCAACTGAAACTATCATATTTTGGACACATCAGGAAACAATATGAGCTTTCTGGCAATAATGTGCGATAAGGTGGAAAGCAGTAGAAAAAGAGGGAGACCACATTCCAGTTGGATAGACTCAATCAGGGAAGACTGGAGCAAGGCTGTTGATGAGCAGGAAAGATGGAGAACTCTCTTTCATGTGTATCATGGAGATTTGTTTAAAATACATAAGTAAACCAAGTTTTTTTAAAACCTCAAAAATTTCGGGGGTTGGGGGGGGCAGGTTGGACCCATAAACCCCCCTCCCACCTAGCTACAGGCTTGTGTGTGTGTTTGTGTGTCTTCAAGCCACCTGTTTGACTTATTTCAATCTCATTCATTTCATTGGGTTTTCTTGGAAAAGGAATACTCGGGTGGAGTGGAGTGGGGTATTCTTTCCTCTGAAATATAAGCTACAGTAGCATGTGGTACTCATGGGCGGTTCCCATTCAACTACTATCCAGGGCTAGCCATGCTTAATTTTCCAAGATCAGACAGAATCTTCGTCCTTTGCAATGTTCCATAAGTCAGCGTTGACTTGACAGCAATGAAAAAAAAAACAACGAATTGTAGAAACTCTGGTTCTAAAAAATTGGTTTACATCTTTGAAACTGTTACCCATTTTTAGATATTTTTCTGAAAAGGGCTGATTTTACCTAAAAATGTGCAACAACTATGTTGGGAAAGGGCTTTTTAATTTGATCATTAATGTTCAGAAAAGGGTGATTAAACGTGCTCCATGTCATACTTGATGACAACGTGGCAAATTACTTTCTAGTTGGTTGAGGGATCACACTCCAGAAGTGCTAAATAATGATTCTTCATAACATATTGGGTGCCATAGGATTTGATGCTGTACTTGATACCATTCAACAACTTTAGAAGTGACTTGAATAAAGAAATGAAAGAAATTCTCACCAGGCCTCAGGGAAGTTATATAACAGAAACGATATGGCTATTTGTTGCCAGTGTTTGAACTGTGGATTCCTTCATTGGCAAGGAATTAGCCTGAGGACCAGTCACACTAAAGAATTATTATGCTATTATTCCACTTGGAGTTCCATGGTTCCATCTGAAGGAATTCTGGGATATGTAGTTTGGTGAGGCACCAGAGCTATATCGCTAAGAATCCTAATTGCATCTTCCACTACCAAACATAGAATTCCATAGGATGGAGTTGTGGCAGTTAAAGTGAGATAATAGTGCTATAAGTCTATAGTGTGAATGTGCCTTAAAGTCCTTTCCAACTGCACAGTTTTATAATTCTATGGTAACCTATATTCCAGAGCAGTGGTTCTCAAACTGTGCTCCTCCAGGTGATGTGAACTTCAGCTCCCAGAAATCCCAACCATCTTACTAGTTGTTAGGAATTGTGGGAACTGAAGTCCAAAACATCTGGAGGAGCAGAGTTTGAGAAACACTGCTCTAGAGAATCAAGATATGTCTTTCAGAATAAATATGACACAAATCCATCTAGAAACTCCAAAGCAAGAGCAGGCAGACAAGTAATGGATAACGTTGGTCACCTTCCTGCCTATAGTTCTTGTCTAGAATATTTCCAACTGTGCTGCCTAGACTAAATGCTTGAAAGCAATCTGTACAAACTGTGTTTCTAAGTATAATTTTGTCAAAACCTAGGTCAAAATGTGTTTAGGCATTTACTTTCATGGTTGTGAACGTAAATACAGCATTGTGTCTTTTGACAAGGATGTATAAATTGTGCCACTTGATTTGTTACCTGTAATGCTTCCGTGGCTAGCCATGCTTAATAACTGTTCCCTTTATGGCTAGTACATTGCATTGTTGTCCCTAAAATTTTCATGTTTGGAGCAATTTAGTAGACTTTCATTTCATGTTGAGGTGGTTCAATCTATGTCTGAAGGCCCATATTGTTTAGATTCATAACTCAAGAGGCGTCCTGTAGCTAGAAGAGATTGCTTTTGAACAGTTATGTTGTTTAATCATACACTGTTGCTTTGGTGGGTAAGTGAGAATGTTTTGCTGATGATAAAGCACAGGCTTTTGAATGCAGTCCAACTGCTACCCTGACCAAAAGCATGCACAAATAAGTGAAAAAATTAAGTACCAAGCTCTTGTAGCCTAATCCAATGTTTATACATTAGATAATGTGTCGAAGATTGAACTTTTGGAAAGTGAACCTCCCATAGCGCTTTGTAATAGGATTTACTATGGATACAGTGATTGTATGCTGTATGTTGAATGCCTGAACTGTTAAATTTAGATAAAAGAAGAGTTCACACCATCTGATTATATGTGCTCACATGCATGCACGCGCACGCACACACACGCACATACACACACAGAAAATTGCTTCAGTTGACCATGACTTACAATTAACCTGTTCATTCTTAAGTATAGAATTTGATCTTACTGTGTTGATCTCCATTTAAATGATGAACAAAATTTATTAGCAAAGATAATATGAAAACCCATCTATACTGAAATAAGTATATTTTTATATTTCATACGTCAGCATAGTGTTTCCAATTTGTTTCTGTTTAGTGATTGTGCAGAAAATGTTTTCCCACTCTACTCTTTGCCCTCTGTTACGCTTTTAAATTTGGAGAAAAATAAATCACATTTTCCAAATTAAAAGCTTAAGATAAATGTGGTTTAATACTTTTTTTGTCTGTGAAATTGGGGGATTTACTACAGAAGAATGAAATTCGGAGTAGTGAGTGAAGTTATTTAAGTATCAACACAATAACTGAATAAATGGAATCTATGGGTCCTTTGATATCACATAGAGGTAGATTTGTAACACCCAGAAAAGCTATTTATTTGTTGATTTTCCTTGCTAGCTGTTCCTGGAATAGAGGAACTGCCAGCTGGGCACTACCAGACAGTTATCACAATACACATTTAAAGTAGCCTTTCTGTAAATCGAGGTATCTATGCTAAGTTAATCACATTGTTGTGTTCACTTGGTATTGTGGTATAATACCCTTTGTTCAGGTTTTGTTTACAGCTGGCTGGTTTTATTAAAATAAAATGTCATATGCTTTTATTTTATGTACCAAATAAATAGTGGTAATTTTTTTTAATTTCATGATATTGGCCAGATCCAATAGGGTTTTTGGTGGAGCATAAATCTCTGCAAGAGTGCTTATGTTATTAACTGGGGACAAAGGCTATTATTTCTTGGCATCATTAGATGGATCAGATCAAAACTTCTACCAAATCATGGAAAGGATGCCCGATCTCATTTAGATACCAGAATGTCAGAGCTACATAACCATGCTAACACCAAGTTCCAGTTTTTCAATTTGAAAACTGTAATAGGTTGATATAATTAATGCAGGTACGGCTGCTATAATAGACTCTGACTTTCTGACTTTCTCAAATTTGTCCAGAGTATTATTCTATTCAGCTAACTGTCTTCTCCATGGGATTTATACATTGTTTATACAAAAGACAGAAGGCAGCAGCGGCTATACTCTAATTGCTTTTATCAGGTCTTTATTAATGCCATCCTGCATATAACTGTGCATCCAAAATGTAACAAAAGCTAGCGGAATCTGCTGGGAAAAATGTCAAGATGAATGCTAGGGTTTGTCATAGGTACAGCTGAACAGAGCCAGAAAACGCTAACAAAGATATCTAAACCTGCTATGGCTAATTACAGTAGCTACTTTAGAATTTCAGACATAGCATCTTACTCTGTTTTTCTAATGTGAGAAAGAGATGACAAGGGAACATAATTACAAGGTATTGTTGCAGTGCATAGTCTCATTGCGTTGTACCTGGGAAGCATTCAGGGGGTGCTTGTAGCCTTTACCTTTTGATGAATGCAGTTATGATGAGAAGCGGAGGAGGAAGGAACCTCCTTCAACACAACTATAGCTTCTGCCTTGTCTCCCCTTTCTTTTATTTCTGATTTGAAGCAGCTGTCAGAAATGCTAGACACTGGCTTGCTTTGAAACAGTCAACTGCACCTACCTCTGCTGGAGCTTAATATTGAAAGAAATTCCGAGATACAGAGAATGTGTTTTAGTGAGCTGCCCTTTGTTTTCAGCATCACATGTTTTCAATTTTAACTCTTTAAAAGCTGGAAGGGATCATGTGGACCATTCGGTCCAACCCCCTGCTATACATGAACACACAACTAAAACACTACTGAGATATGGCCATCCAAACTCTATTTAAAAACCTTCAGAGATAGAGAGTCCACCACCCTCCCAGGAAAGTAAGTTTCCCTATTAAACAGCTCTTCCAGTCAAGAAGTCCTGAAGCTGAAATTATTAAAACTGAAAATAAATAATAAGGACCCAGATTCTGGGTGTATGCTGCAAGGCTTCCTTGCTATATGTATGGTAAGACATCAACCCTGACAGAGGGACATGCAGCTCCTGTTTAAATACCCCACCCAAAATGTCAAATAGTTCTTACAGTTTGGAAATGTTGTTGTTGTTCTGAAACTTGTTTCTTTGATATTTGCATCCTTAGTTCTCCTCTGAAACAACAGAGAGCAAGACAGTTCTACAAAGCAGGCCAAAAATTGGGCCAAAACTGACATCCAAAATGGTAGTTTCCAATCCGCTTTGTGCCGGACAGCAACACAGTGATCCACCTTGATGGCAGCAGGGTATCCCTACCTCCAGCTGCACTGAACCCATTTTAGAGATAATGAGCACTTGCTACCGCCTTCCCCTCATGTCAGTGATGTTCTCCTTTCCACACCCCCTTTCCCTCCTTCCATCCTCCTTTGTAAGTAACAAGACACAGAAGTAGGACAAAGTAGCCACAGCATCAGGTAGATTGCCCTGTTACTACTGTAGCTAGTGGGGACGTGGGGGCAGGGGGAAGGAGGGAACAGCCATCCTGTGTCGTTTGGCCACCTAAGCCCAGGAGTGCAAGATAGCTGTTGAGACACCCACAGCTGATTCTGCATAGGAACTGGCTGTGCATGTCTGGGCTGTCATAACTAGTACAGAATTTGGGTTTTCCCTAAGTTATATTAACCTGGAGTGCAAACACATTAAACAACTTTCCCTAGGTAATCAAAATGCATAATTCATCCACACACTAACCTAAATGGTCAATGTAGATGGAGTCCAAGTTTACTGTGGTGTTGTGATTCAAATATTTAAATGCAGCTGTTGTCTTCTCCGTAATCTCACCTTCTCTAGGATAAACATTCCTAGCTCCTTTAACCATTTCTCATAGGACGTGGTTTCCAGAATTCTCACCATTTTGGTTGTCTTCTTGGATAATAATTTTTGAATGTCACACAAATCAGTTCTGGCAAGGGAGTACTTTAATTGCTAGCATTGTTTAGGGATTTGCAGAGCCCTTCCTGAATTTTCTAAGGTTCCTCTCATCTGACTTCAGTCACGGATGAACGCTCCATGAGAGCTGTATATGAACATTTCCTGAAATCAAGTCTTTATTTCATTTTATTCGATGCAGAAGAAAAACTTCCATAGTTCCTGTTTGCTGAATTATAAAATATGTGAGGGAGCACTTTAGAACTGTTAAGACTTTATTTAGTATTTGAGGAAAGAAATCAGCAGAAAGGTGTGCATCAGGCCCGTAGCCAGGATTTCGTTTCGGGGGGGGGGGGGCTAAAAAATTTTCGGGGGGGTTTCGGGGGGGGCTGAGTTTCGGGGGGGGCTGAGTCTGAGTGAAAGAGGGTCTAGCCTAGCAAACCTTTTGTATTATTACCCCAATACCCCCATGCATATGGGATATATTGATTATGGTGATCAGATCATGATATGAATAAACATAACAGTTTAAATAATGCACCAGTAAGGCCTTTTCGCGAACCACCATCAGAATTTCGGGGGGGGCTGAAGCCCCCCAAGCCCCCCCCCCCCTGGCTACATGCCTGGTGTGCATCATGGCACTGTATTCATTTGGGTTGTTAGTTTTACACAAAATTGATGGCTACATATTTTAAATTTACAAGAAGCTTGACATTCTCTGAAATCTGGAGGAGAAGTGATGTCTCTCCCTAACCTTAATGAGACATTATTATTATTATTATTATTATTATTATTATTATTATTATACTGACATAAAAACACAGTATGCCATAGCAAATGAGATATATATGCTGGATTTCGTATCACAAAATCACAAGTCGAACACTTCCCAAACGTCTAGGACTGTGTGATGTACTTCCGAATGATGCATGCAGATTCAAGTAAGGTGGCCTTTTGCAGTTGACAGATCATGATTTTGTCAATGTTTATTGTTTCCAAATGCCAGCTAAGATCTTTTGGCACAGCACCCAGTGTGCCGATGACCACTGGGACCACCTGGACTGGTTTATGCCAGAGTCTTTGCAGTTCAATTTTGAGGTCCTGATAATGGCTGAGATTTTCCTGTTGTTTTTCTTCAATGCGGCTGTCAACTGGTATGGCAACATCAATAATCCAAACTTTTTTCTTTTCCACAATCGAGATGTCTGGTATATTGTGTTCCAAAAGTTTGTCAGTCTGGATTCAAAAGTGCCACAGTATTTTTGCGTGTTCATTTTCCACTACCTTTTCAGGTTTATGATCCCGCCAATGCTGGCAGTTGGTACTTGTGACATAAGTTCCAGTGAATCATCTGGGCCACAGAGTTGTGCCTCTGTTTGTAGTCCGTCTGTGCTATTTTCTTGCAACAGCTGAGGATATGATCCATGGTTTCATCAGCTTCCTTGAACAGTCTGCATTTTAGGTCCTCACCTGATTTTTCAATCCTGGCCTTAATTGCATTTGTTCTGATGACTTGCTCCTGGGCTGCAAGAATCAGGCCTTCTGTCTCCTCCTTCAGTGTTCCATTCGTGAGCCATAACCAGGTCTCCTCCTTATCAATTTTTCCTTCAATTTTGTCAAGGAACTGCCCATGCAATGCTTTGTTGTGCCAGCTGTCAGCTGGGGTTTGTAGTGCAGTTTTCTTGTACTGATTCTTGGTCTGCTGTGCTTTAAGAAGTTTCCGATTACTGACTTCAATTAAAGCAGGTTCTCGGCTTTCCTTTACATATTCTGCCAGGGCGTGTTTTTCTTCTTCAATTGCTTGTTTTACTTGTAAAAGTCCGCTGCCACCGGACTTTCTAGGCAGATAGAGCTGGTCAACATCATTGCAAGGATGTAGTGAATTATTATTATTATTATTATTATTATTATTATTGTTATTATTATTATGTCTCTGAAGTCAACACAAGCTCCAAGTGACAGGCAGAATTTCTTTAGCCTGTAGAGAAGGACAAGACCTTGTTGCATTCATGCTTTTTCTGTGAAAGAAAGGCATGGCAAATGTTTGTCAACAAGAGCTGAGTTCCCTCATTCTCTTCTTTTATTCCCCTTTCCACCTCAGTACTGGGATGCTGGGATATAGCGTTGTCCCCAGAGTCCCATGCAGGAAGTTCATATGGGAGTTCCCAAAAATGTATATAAAAGACTGTGTTTGTGTGCCTTGAAGTCACCTGTTGGCTTACGATGGTCACATGCATTTTGTAGGGTTATCTTAGGCAGGAACTATTCAGAAGTGTTTTTGCCAGGTCCTCTGAAATACAACCTAAAACATTTTCATGGTGGTCTTCCTTCCAAGAATTAACCAGGGTTGGTCTTGTTTAGCTTTCAAGGTCAGGCAGGATCTGGTGCCTTTAGGGAGTTTTGCCCATACATTAAAGGCCACCCCTTACTGTTTATCTTAATGAAGCAAAGCCAGTTTTTAAAGACATCGACTTTGTTCTGGGAGAAATAAAGAGTACACAAATTTGCATGAAAACAGTGTCTTTATCCATTTATCTCTATATCCTGTTAAATTTGGTGAAAGGACAAAACCTGATGTAAATGCTGGCTAATATCTTAGCACTGGAATAGAAATGCTATGACTTCAAAATGGAAAAAAAAATGTCCAAGTGATTATTGAATATGATTCTCACATGACTAGACAGGGGAACATTCTTGTGCTAGCAGAGCTGAAATTGGAAAATGATTTCTTCAACTGGTTTGGGCATCATCTTCCCTTTGCACCGAATCTCTGAAACTGCTGTAAAACTGCACCCACTGCCCCAATCCTTTGGATAATATTTGTGGGCAGGAAAGGAAACTACAGGGGGAGATGAAGACAATAGAGAGACCACTGTTGATCTTACTCGCATCTTTTCTCTATTCTTTTGAAAGAGTTTTGTTGCTTTCCAACTGTGGTGATGGGTTTGGTACTAAAAAGAAATATTTCAAGTCAGACTTTCCGGCAGGATTTTTTTAAATGACATCTCATATCATGTTTTGTCTCATTGGGTATTTGTACAGAGCAATTGATTATTCATTGAATTCGGCAGCCAGCTTTCAGTAGACAACATCTGCCTTATTTGGCTTAGACTGTGCTGGCTACATTTTTGTCTTGAAAAACCACTTTAATGTTTGCACACTCAATGGCATGTTTGTACCTCTGAATTGAAATGTGGATTTATTTAGGAAAGTGCATTTTCAACAGTGAAGACTATATTGCTTGTCAAAATAAAAGGCAAATGTTCAAAGAATATATTTCTGTCTGCATCCTTCGAGTTTTCCCTATACCACATGTCTGTATTCTTCCTTTTAGTTCCCATGCTCATGAGCAAATATTTTATTTCTGCAGTATTAGACTTAATTCTTAAGAATTTGGGTTGGCTTTGAGAAGAAGAAGCTGACTTTTAAAACTATTCCTGCATATTTTAAAATAAAAGATCCTTAATAATAAACCCACTCAATTGATTAATAAGATTTACAACTAATAACAGTGAAGCAGAAACTCAAGGAATTGTCCACACTAGTAAAAACTCTGTTCTCACCCTGAATCTGACACTAACCATCTTCACAACATACAACAGCTTTTGTAAATATCCTGATATCCAAAAAGCCCTTAATCCGGACTTTACACCAAACCAACCAAACTATCAGGAAACAGACTATTCATGGGCATGGAGACAATCTGAACAGCTGGATCAGAACAATTTTGGTCCAATATCATGTCCAAATGCACACCCTTTCCCCTCTAGTGGAGATACTTTCTTCTCTAGTGGAGAAAATGGGTCATCAACATGGAGCTTCCTAGGAACAGCTGGTTGTTGTGGCACAAAGTCATGTCGGAATGAGGTGGACACATGATCAGCGAGGAGGAGGGAGTCACTCTATTCCTTCCTCACTGATTGTACGGGTGCCCATTATGACTTCATCCGATGTGACAGGTGATGCCCAGGTGCTTATAGGAGCTCCGTGGGTGGTGGTAAGCAGTGGCAGTGGCATGCAGACAAGTGGTGGGCAAGCAAGGGGATGAGCTGAACCATCTGGAGTGATGGCCCCAGATTGTGTGAATACATGTTGGATTGGGGCACATCCAGTGAATAAATGCGCCAGATTATCTTGCTCTGTGTACACACACCTGGGAGTCAATCCAATTTAAGCTCTTCTGTGATGATTCTTTTATTTTATTTGTATGTCTCTATCCCTTTTATACAAGTGGAATTCAAGGTAACTTTAATTATAAATTGTTCTCATTTTTTAAAATAAACATTAGGTAGTATTGCATTGAATGGGAGGATGATAGGAAGATATTAGGAACCAAGTCTTTTCTTTTTCCTGCTGCTTCTTTATTAAATTTGATACATGTGTGAATCTAATTGGGCACAGCAAGATATATTGCTTTCTTACTCTGAATACTACAAATTCTGATTTTCAAATGGACCATTGAATGAAAAATCTTCTTTTTAACCAAAATGAAACTTTTACTGCTGCAAACTTTATAAAATAATCCCAAAAGCTAAAGTAAGGAAAGATGTAACTTATCATGGTGTAATTCCTATAACAATTGGAATCAAATTATTTCTGACCCATTTCCCTACTCCCTGTTGGTATTTCTCTCCATTCATCAATCTACAGAATACTTTTATTTCTGCTTTCATGACCTGACAGCTACTGTTTGTTAAAGAATGATTCTTTTTTAACTTGTTTGTATATTTTGCAATTATTTCTAAGTGCTTATTTCCTACCTTTTATTCAGTAAATAGGGTTATTATGTTATGTGTAAGACTGAATTTTGTTTAAAGCAAATGGCCACAAGTTTATGACAAACAGTGAGCCTTTGTCTATGGAAAACATTTTCCTGATCTTCCTATAAATGCTGCATTCTTCCTTGGTTCATGTTGTTAAGAAGCTTGTGCTGGGTTGGGTCATGCTGCTTGGGGCCCACAACCTAAGCTGGAACAGGTGGTGGGCCTGAGGCCGAGGATGTTCTCTCACTGAATTGTTCATTCTTCAATTCCTAGAATAGCATGTATGCTAATCGTATTTTAGACGTCATGTTAAGTTTCAACTGTGCACATTTCCTGAAGATATCAGCTGTCATCATCCCATGTCATGTATTTGGCTGAGGGGCAAGCAGTAAATACATAAAACTTGGAGCCATAAACATGTGTAGATCTAAGCTAGTTCCCAACACGCCTGATTTTTTTACTGCATAAAAGTATTGTATTGTCTGAGATAAGAATGGATAAGCATTTTGTTTCAGTTTATTTTTGATTCCAAAATTCATAGCTTTCTTTATAGCTGGGGTAAATAACTTCTTTTAATGAGATTCGCGTGTGGGAGAAGCTGAAATGGTAGATTTGTCCATCCAAGCCCAGGGCTTAACTATTATATGACTCTAACTCATTAAATGTTTTGATACCTTGTTGTTTAAATTGTTTTTTCCCAATTTAGTATTATTGTATGCTACTTTGAAATCTTTAAATTTAAGATTGGGACATAAATATTTTACTAAATAAAGGATACACCTTGCTATGTACAAGCAGCTTTACTATTATTTATTATTATTATTATAGTTATTTGTACCTTGCTTTAGCTCTTCAAAGATGACTCAAAGTGGTTTGACATAAAAGTATTAGTATGCAATTTAAAATATACAAAAATTCAAACATTAAAATAGAATTAAACACAAACCGCACTAAAAAAAATTAAGAGTAAAAACCCATCAGTACAGTTAAAAACCACAGCACCCTCTGACTACATCTTAAACACCTTCGTCTTTAAAGCCTGTCTGAATAAAAAGGTTTTGCATAGTCTGATTCCACACCTGAATGGGATCTGTGTGAATATGATCTTTATTGCTTTTTCTTTCTTTCTTTATGTTTTGTGTATATTGTTTATATACTTATATGTTTTATATTTTAATGCTATGTTGCTTATTTTATTGTAATTTGTATCTTATTTTATTGTAACTTGTTGTTCGAGCTTGGCCTCATGTAAGCCACCCCGAGTCCCCATTGGGGGAGATGGTGGCGGGGTATAAATAAAAATTATTATTATTATTATTATTATTATTATTATTATTATCTGTGTATATGGAACAATTGTGTTGGTTCCCTCATCCAAACAGGGCCATAGATTTTATGCATGATCTTTTGCAATATGCCACATGGCTGTGCATGGAAATGAAGGGCAAGAGATTGAGGAAAAAATCTTCTTTGGATAAGAATTCCCAGAATGCCCTCACCAGTATGATTTGTGGACAGACCATGCTTGCTGGAGGAATGTGCATTATGGAACAAAAAAAAAATTAACCCTTCTATGTCCTATAAAGACACTTCATATCTCTATTAATATTCTTTCTCCTAATTAAACCAAGCCAAACATTGGCTAAGAACATCTGAAAATTGTAGTCTTATTAAGGATCTTTTTTGAAGGGCACCTCACTGTCATTACACATGTTCTTGTTTGAAACTAGCTTCATGCCTAGGAAAGTAAGAGAGGCATTTTGTTGTACATAAACTGTATTGTAGATCAGTAGCTAGACTGATGTGCTTGTCAAATGCTGTGCTAGTTTCAGATGGATTCTGAGAGTTCAGAATCCCACAGATAGATATATAGATATAGATATACTGCCTAGATAGAGTTATATCTTGTGGGAGTATAAAGAATGAGCACAGAAATAGCAAAGAACAACAGGTGTGTTTTCTTTATCTTTGAAAATAGTGTATAAAAAGAAGAATATGAAATAAAATAGAATGTCTACATAGGATCTCTGTATCTTGCGGTAGTGAGGAGGGTGGGTAAAGTTTAGCCCAATGCTCTTTGAACCCCACTTTTTGATACTTTTGCCCTGAACATCATTGCACAAAAGCCCTTCAAAGGATTCAAATATATATATATATATATATATATATATATATATATATATTAAAAAAACATTTTCCAGCGCCTCTAAAATCCCTTTCAAATGACTTTCCATTTCCTTCCATTTTTCTTCTGAAATGTGACATGATCTCACTTCTAGTTGCTATTTTGGAAGAGAAATGAATGTAAACTGAAGTATTTTAGCATACTGGGGAACATGAGTCATAGAGGCCAGGCTTGGAAAATGGCACCTGTCTCTTCCAGGTGGTTGTCTATCTCTGGTCTATATGGTAGTGATGGTGAATTATAACAACCATTCCTCTGGCTATATGGCATGGGAGATCATAAAACAAATGCCATGTCTTCTAGCACTAGATTCCAACCAAATAATTAAATGAGAGAAATAACAAATTCAAGAATCAACCATCTCTTTTTTCCCTATGAAAGCTTTTTGTTATAGCCTTTTACAAAGAGCTCTAACAGTACATAATAGTAAGCAGAGAAATCTGTATCTAGGTCTATAGCTTATTTTAAATGTTCTGTGTCTGGCCACAATAAGTAACTCTGCAAGCAACTAAGACCATTCTTTTAGAAGAACTACACGTGAACTAATAAGCACATAATATATAGTTGAAAAGAATATTAAAATGAAACATTTTAAATTTGATGGATTTTATGCAATTACATAGCATGGTATCAAATTCAATGGAGGTGTTCATTAAAGTGAGCAAATGTTTGAGTATTTACTTTGAAAATCATTGCCTTGTGTTAGCACTAATGCAAAGCCTGAGTCTGAAACAAAGAGCTTCAGGGGTTATTTTTGTCTAAGGAATCCATGTACTATGCTGCAAATGTGTGTGGTTGTTATTTTGCCAAAATGTGGTTTCTCGGAACGAGAAGCAAATGGTCAGAATGCATATTATTCCTGAACAACCACACAGTAAGCTTCCAAAGGGCATTGTATTTGAGAATAACAAAATCCCACTTACTTGCTTACTTTGTGTTTCCTTCCCCTCTTTCCAAACCCCTCTTAGCTTTGTTGCTTTCTTCCTTTTGTCATCACATCATGCCTGATATTCATAGAATTAACTCCTGTAGATACACAACCTCCAATGAATATTACCGTCAAAGTAAAACTGCATGAGTCACCACAGAGTGATGTGTTTTCTGCTCCACATCTGTCCTTTACTCACATACCACAGCAGACACTCTTCCAGGCCTTTCCCACTTTTTTCTTTGACTGCTTGCCCAAGTGGTAGTTGTTCTTCTCAAAGTATACTTGAAGAGTAGTAGGTGCTCCACCTTTACCTGGGCAGGTAGCAAGCATAGCGGTAGCCACAATGGACATTGTGTACCAGAGGCACAATGCAAGGAAGTTTTTGCTCTTCCTCGTCATAGCTAGCATCAGTGGGCAGAACCATTTGGTCTGGTTTAGGGAGGAAAAACAAGCAAACTGACTTCTTTTCTCCAATCTTCTTTTTTGCTACTGTTGATCTGCAGGGTTGTGAACTGTCCTCCCAAATAGTTTATCAAGGTTAATTTGGACAAATGGCAGTGGGGAGCAGTGACAATGGAGGGCGGAGAGACATGTAAATATTTAGGGAGATTTGAAATAATCCAGACGGCACTCTTCTGAATTAAGAATAGAGAGAAGAGAGCATTAATCCAGGTGGGACATAACCAAAACCTATACAAGCAGAATGGTAATCTCATTGGTCAAGAACCTATGAATCCTACGTCAGCTCAAAGGTGGAAATTTCACACCTTTTGTTCCTCCAACAAGAGACAAATAATCCTCCAGTAATGACTCCAAGGCTCTTGGCAACTGAAACAGGAATCACAGTGCAAACATGCAAATACAGTGGAGGGCATGAAAGAGGGGCTACTGAACTATCTACAGACTTCATCACATTGAGGCAGGGAAGTGTCTGGTAGAGAACAGCTCAATCTTATCCCATTTTGTAATGAAACAGATGTTTTCCCTAACTTCATCACACTGTTAAATGTCTCAGTTTTCTTTCCGTATTCTTTCACACCAGTTTTCTTCATCTAAGGACTTCTAAGGATATCTAAGGTCTTCTAAGGATTTCATCACATTGAGGCAGGGAAATGTCTGGTAGAGAAGGGAGGAGCTCAGTCTTATCCCATTTTGTAATAAAACAGATGTTTTCCCTACCTTCATCACACTGTTAAATGTCTCGGTTTTCTTTCCACATTCCTTCACTCCAGTTGTCTTCACACTATGGAGATTTTGTCCCACCCACCATCCTTCTGCCTGCTCATTGTTGAAAATAACCCTCCTCTCTTTGAAATCCCTACTATTGCGAGATTCTAGGTGAGATCTGAGAAGTTCTGAGCATGCTCAGTCTGTCTAAATAGTACATGCTACCAAAGGAAGGAACCTGAGAGCAACGAATGCCATTACATTACACATTTGGCAAAACATCAGGATCATTTCAAAGAATCCACTTCCAGACCACCTCCATAAATGCTGGAAAAGAATGCTGGCCCCCAAGCTTAAAATACGCAAAGAATGAACCAAAACTAATGTGATGAACACAGTGAGTTACCGGATTTAAACTGTAGGATTCAATGGAATTTAACAAATGTGTTGAAGTGGAAACTGAAACATAAGGATTTTGGGTTTTTTTCAGTTTAAGACAGTGGGTGGTCATCCACAAAGAAACTTTTGACAAGCAGTCTTTCACAGGCTTCCACGCAGAGGCATCACTCAATTTAAAACTCCAGAAAATCTTGTGTCGTCTGCCTAAATGTCATACCAAAAACCCAGATCTAAAAATCAAAAACTGAGGGGGAAGGTATGTAATAAGAAAAAAAAATGACCCAAAACCAGTCCTTGTGACACCCTTATAGTTACAGGAAAAGCTTTTGAAGTAGGGCCCACAAATGAAACAAAAGAGAAATTTCAAAACACAAAACAAAAACAAAACAAAAAGGACAAAGTGTTACCCATTATTCCCAATGATGCCAAATGTAGTAGTAAAATCAGATGATCCAAGCTGTGAAAGGCAGCAGAAAGATCCAGCAGAATCAAGATACGTGTTTGATGCTGAGCCTTTGCCACTAGAATATCATTTACTACATGAGTCAAGGCTGTTGCCTTGCTCATGCCAGTTTCCAGCTTTTTATAACTGGTACTGACATGTGGCATTTGGTTGCCTTCATATCATGGTGCCCATAGCATCACATTCATACTGTTTGTTAATGTCTCAGCTCTGTATCATTCTTCTTCAACTGTATTATTCATATAGCCATGGAAACTGGAAAACTCCATTGAGGCTATCTTCTTTCTTCCTCCTTCTCCATAATGATTCACCGTTAAATTCATCTTTCCTTCCTATGTATTTTTTAGACAGCCTGGGGGTAGGGGAAAGCTGTATCTAAATTTTATAAGGTTTCTGGCTATGTATCTCTCTCTCTCTCTCTCTCTCTCTCAAAACAATGGAAGATTTTTGTCACTAGAGAGACTGTGGCTTATTTGGACTGAATGAGAAACTGTGCCAGAAACCTCTGACCAGTTAGACGCTATACAATGGTAAGTATTATGTCTCTGTAATGAACTTTGTTAAATGGACAATTTCTTAGTGAAAACATCTGTCCTTTATATGCATTAAACTAACCACAATGATACTAATGCCATGATTTGGCTGGTTTTACACACATGGAACATCTAGCCTCAGAGAGCAGTAGTTGCATTCTGTCCGATCATCTGCAGAGCAGTTAGTTATGCTGCAGTGGCTTTGTTCTTTGGATACATCTGTGCAGACCTGAGCATCCGCAGCAGATTTTTTTCCTGGAGCTCCAATGTAAAAGCAGTTGGGCTGCAGGGTTAAGGGGGACTTCACTGAACAGGACATTGATAGAGTCTCTGCTTAACTCTCAGAGCCCTTGTGGGTCGAAGATGCCAGCAGGTAAAAGTAGAAATAATTTGCTGTGGAAGAAATTAGGACATAGAGGAATTCTGGCACACACAACAGCATCTATGATAAATGCATTCATACAGCCATTTCTTTATGGTGTGATAACAGTATCATGTCTCAAGGGTTCCACAGCAGACTGTGTAAACAGCACTGCAAAGTGTCTGGAAAATGAGTTTCAGCTCCATACATTTGCTTCATTTTTCTAATCAGCCACTTATAAAATGTCTCCGATTTTGGAAGCACTTATCAGGATTAAAATATAATAACTCATACCTGCCTGCAGGCATGCAGTCTAATAGGCACCATGCAAAATGAAGAAGTAATGGGGAGGGAAAAGTGCAGCAAATCTAGGAAACATTTCTTGATACCACATACTCTCAAATATATCCATCTACACAGCAAACCAGCAGCCCTTAGTTACCTGGCAGGTAAGAGAGTATCCTTCCATTTAGTTCTACAGTTCCAGTTTAACTGTCAGCTGAGGCTCACTATTTTTTCAGGAAAGGAAGAGAAGCAAGCTCTTTCTTTTCAGCTGCTTGAGAGATTGGGTCATCCTAATCTTCCTTTGGCCACAGACTGTTGATCCTGAGAGATGGGGAAGCAGATTTCCAATTGGCTTGATCCATTTGTGGAAGCAGCTTGTCTGCTGAAGGAAAATTCTGATGGTGTGAGCAACTGGGAATGGAGTGAAACATTTTATTCTGTCAATTATAAGCAGTCAAAGGACACAATGGTACACATGTGTATTCAGAACTGACTTTACATTTCTAATGGCTGACTAAAGCCATACCCCACTTTTCAACTTCTTTTTCAACATTTTGTTGTTTGACAGATCAAAATTATAGCTATGTACCACACTTTTGCGCTCCATGCAGTCATGCCGGCCACATGACCTTGGCGGTGTCTACGGACAACGCTGGCTCTTCGGCTTAGAAATGGAGATGAGCACCACACCCCAGAGTCAGACATGACTGGACTTAATGTCAGGGGACTACCTTTACCTTTACCTTTTACCACACTTTTGTCCCCTGGTCCCCTCTTTTGACCATACACTCCTCCCCCCCTCCCCCCACAAATCTACCAAGCATGTTGGGAGTGTTTCTCTCTAAGTTCACTCAACATGCTGTTATTTTTCCCTCTCAGTTGACTCAGTATCACCTAGCTTTAAAAAAACCCAACTGGCTTCTACTTTTCAATCATTTCCACTTTTTGACAGTGCCTTTGTCCTTGATCCAAAGGATGCCTATAATTGGCAAATGGTCAGGTTTTGACAGCTTTATAGTGATGCTGAACTATTGCAGCCTCAGGTTAGGATATCAGTTTAGCACTCCACTAAACAGCAAACTTCATTGGATGACCTTTGCCTTACCAGTATCTTTTTTTAAATCATTTTTGTTATTATACTTATTTATACCTTGCTTTTTTCTCTCCACAAGGAGACTCAAAGCAGTTTACATTAAAAGCATTTCAATACAATTAAAATCTACAAGTATACAAACATTAAAACAGAACTAAATATCATTGGTATTTTAAAAAATCACAGCTAAAATCCATAAAAAAAACACTAAAAGGTAAAAACCACAGCACTCCCTGACTTGATTTTAAAAACCACCCTTCTTTAAAAAGCCTGCCTGAATAAAAAGGTTTTAGCCTGCTGCCAGACAGACAGCAGGGAAGGGGCTGGTCTGGCCTTCCAGGGAAGTTCCAGAGTCGGGGGAGCAGCTACCAAGAAGGTCCCCTCTCTTGTTCCCACCAACTGAGCTTGAGATTGAGGTGGGGATGAAAGAAGGGTCTCTCCCGAAGATCTCTGAGGCTGGGCAGGTTCGTACAAGGGGATGTAGTCAGCCAAATAGCCTGGATCTGAATTGTGCCTGGAAACAGACTGGTGGCCAATGGAGCGGCTGCAGTGGGGCATTGCCCGATGGTTGTGATAGAGAGAGGGTAGGAGACCCTGTTGTCTTTGAAGAATTATATTACAAACAAGAAAAGAATGTTTTGTAGCTGTTTTATTTGTGGGAGAGTTTAATGGCAAAGGAAAATTTTCATCCCCTGGACATTTGACTCTTTCAAAAGGTTATACCATTTGATATTGCAATGCCACCAGAAGGTGATTTGAATTAAGGGTCTTTTGAATATAATCATAGATATAATGCTGTGTATGTGTTTGCTTGTTTTGTTAATGTGCTTATTTATTTCCTTTTGTAAATATTGACAAACTTGAAGCAAGGTCAATAATGATGTCTCTGATAAATATATTGAGATAGTCACCTTCAACTTTATCAATATCATTTCCCTCTAATTAGCTGTTACAAATCTATGTCCTTGAGCAAATAAATAATCAATCATAGAAATAAAATCAAAGTATGTGTCTTTGAACTCTTTTGCCCTTTGCTAGCACTGGATGCTTCATTGTACTGCTTATGGGTAAAGTTTGGCTTGGGGGTCAATGAAGAGGAAATCAGTATGGAATACAAAATGGATAGATATTCGAGAACTAGTGTGGCATAGTAGTTTTAGCGTTGGACTAGGAGCACATTTACACTGACCATTTAATACAGTTTCAAACTGGCATTGAAGAAAGTGGTTTAGCTGGCAAAAATCAAAGTTCGCTTTTCAGATTTTTAAAAAAATAATGATTTTGAGTTGTGATTGGTTGAATCCATGGGTGCCAAATTGTTGATACATAGGGCTGACTCTCTTTAAATAGATCTATCTGTCTAACACAGTGGACCATGAGAATGAAAATCCAGTCTGTGAACCTCCTTCCTCTTTTTTATTTTATTTTATTTTATTTTATTTTATTTTACTTCTGCTTTTTTCCACAGAGCTAACCAGCTCCATCCCTTTTGGTTTTTTGGGGGTTTTTTTGTTTGTTTGTTTTTCAGTGTGCAACAGAAAACTTTATTAGCATTTACACAAACAAGTCTAGAGGCTCCAGCAGAGGCTCATTTTTGCTGGGAAGCAACTTGAAAATGGCAGCACACTCTCCAACTACAACATCCAGAAGGAGTCCACCCTCCACCTTGTGCTGTGCCTGAGAGGCAGCTGTTAGATTCACGAACACCTTTGCAAGTTGCCAATAGCATTTGTTTGCACTGTAGCAGTTTCATGTCTTAATATTGTAAGGTGAATGCAGGTTCCCTTTTGGTACTAATGTTGAAGAGTGAGCCCTGGTCCAAGTGGGCTCTGATCAAAGTGGGCCCTGGTCAAAACGTTGTTGGGAACCACTGGTCTAACAAAATAGACATGTTCTCCCTCTGTTTCTTTTAAACCTCTTTCCTACCTCCCACTGCCTCATTTTCTTACTTAAGAACATTTAATAACTACAGACAAAGTGGATACATGGTAGGAAATCTCAGGTTTTTCAAATAAAAAAAAGTTTTTATGATGTTGGGTTATATTAATAGGGGGCTAATAGTAAAACATGTCACTATTGTGCACATATAAAACCAGTTTAATTTTTACCATGGACTTAAAGATGCCCAACACAAAACTAATTTGGAAAAGCCGAGCCACGTACATTGTTGTCTGTCCTCAGCTTGGAACTCAGCTAGCCATATGCTTATGCTCTAATGACAATTATCTTTTAAATGTCAGTGTACAAGCAGATGCTGAGAAACCTCATTTGTGCCATTCATTTCATGACAAAAAAGTCACTTTCTTTTGGTAGTTAACCTTGCTGATGCCAACACTATATTTGCAAAATATTTGACCTGGAGTCACCTATAAAAATAATATTTGGTGCATCTCGGAAGGACTTTTGAGCTACAAGAGAGCATGGAAACAGTTAACCAGGGCGGGAATGAGCATAAGGAAATAACTTACAAATTTGAGTACGTTATTTCCTTATGACAGTAATCCTAACCTCATTGGAAGAGTCAGATTCTATGGGATAATTGGTCTCCAGAGAAACTGCTGGGAGAAAATGCTTGCTTAGACCTTAAAACTTAGAGAAACAATTAAATGCCTAGGATGACGTGGGCGTATCAATTTTGGAGTAAGCAAGTACTGCAGTTGTTCTTGTGCTCTCCATTGCTAGAATGTGTTTTAAAATCCTCAATAAAGATGTAGATACTAGCAATGAATTGAGCTTGAGATCCTTTTGCCTGGAGGAATGTTTTTTGAGTCGTAAAAAGGAAGAACTGTTAAGGGAGAAGTGACTGCCAAGTTTCTTCTGTTCAGTGCCAGTGAGACAGTTACTTTGCTGGCTCTTAATGCACTAGGTTTACTTCACTGCAATGCCAAGTCACTCAGGAAAAGATGATGGCATGAAAGATACCTTTTAAGAAAAGGCAACGGATCATTATTTAACATGAACTCAGTGGTTTCATAATCAACTTATGTGTAGACAAAAATATGTACATATATATTGCCTTAGGTATTTGAGAGCTATGTGGTGCAAACAAAGCATTAGGATAATCAAAATTTTGATCAAGTGTGAATCCTTATCAAGTGTTTGTATGTATAATCATGAATTCTAAATAATTTGTGTTTCTTTAACATCTGAAGTAATTTGATTGTGACTGTAACTGTGAAGTTCAGAAGGAAAGTGCAAATTTAGTGTATTTGGTAGTTTAATGAACCAGTGGCAATTCTGTAACAGAGATGCAATGGGCAACTAATCTCCCTACAAATGCTATTGGACTCTAGCTCCCATTAGGCCATACCAGCATTGCCAATGGTCAGTGAACAGGGCAATTAGGGTCAACTCGCTAAATCCAGTTGCAAGTCCCAACTACAGTTGACCCACTTAATGAATCAAACCCTAGCAAGTCAACACTTAAATAAATTTCATAATTGAATGCTTCTTCTCTAATTAGGATGAGAAATTAAATTTAATTCTTCCAGTCTAAGGCCCCTTCTATCCTTCCATATCATCCAGATTATCAAAGTAGAAAATCCACATTTTCTGCTTTGAACTGGATTATATGAGTCTACACTGCCATATAATCCAGTTCAAAGCATATAATCTGGAATTTCTATGGCAATGTAGAAGGGGCCTAACAAACATTGGACATCTCACCTAGCTAGAAATGATTTCAAAGTATGTAGTTGTTATTGAGACTGAGCAGGGCATAATATATTCCATTCCATTAATTTTAAAAATGATGAACAAACAGCAGACCTCCAACTACAATGCAACCTGAGCCCTGCCACATGCACAATGAAGGACCTTCTCACAGAGACACCAGAGGCACTCCAAGTGGCCAGCTTCTGGTCAAAGGACATTTAGCATAATGCCAAGTTCTTTTTAAAACTTTTGTATTTTTAAATGTATTTTAACTGTACCCTCAACTTGCTTCTGACACAATAAATAAATCAATTTTATAAATGGCCGTCCTTTGAGAATAAGCCCTGTGAAACATTTTGAGTAAACATGTATAGAGTTGCACTGTAAGTGTCACTAATTTATGTAGCTGAGATTTGTTTTTGTTTTTTTTTTTCCAATGAGGCCAGTGAAACTTAAATTTGATTAGATTGTGCTTTTTCTTTTTATGTTGCTTTGATGCTGTATTATAAAATGGTATGTGTCTTATTCTGAAATCTTATTTTAGATGAAGACTCACTTTATTTTTTCAAAGCAGCAAATAAATAATGTATCCTTACAAACAAGAAGTGCAAGGTTAACAGCTCATGCATCAGAACACAAATATGTGAAAGGGAACACATTTGTTTTAAATTCCATTAAAAACTCAAATAACAGAGGGAAAAACATTTGCTTTACTTATAGCAAATTTTGCATCAAATGATGTGGAGTGGCAGCACATGGTCAATTAAGCAAGTGTTGGGATGACCAACTGTTTTAGGGAGGCAGTTTTCAACCTCAACTTCTATTAGGGTGCATCTCTGCACTAAAATAAGACAAGCTGAAACATAATGTTACTTCCAGGGTTTTATTTTTATTTTTTGGCTTATTGTCTTGCTGTGTTCAGATTTTGATGTCTGGCGTGTGTGTCCAAGTACCTTCAGGTCATCTGTTGATTCATGGTGATTATGAATTTTATAGGGTTTTCTTAAGGAGCATCAACACAGCGCCCAAAATGCATGAATTTGCACACTTTTACCTAAGGCATTGAAACGATTCCTCACCCCTTCTCCTACTGTGTCATTTCTACGCGCCAGGAGAGCTCCAGCAGCACAGTAATGTGGGTCATGTGGGTCATTCACTTTCTCTATTCCTGTGGTTGGTGGATGTGGATTGCTGGAGTTAGCATAAGGCTGGGACAGTTTGTGGACATGTGTACATTCAATCTCTACTGTTTGTTCTAAGGCTGTAAAGTCAGTGTGCTGAACCTTTGACTATACTGTATTTTTCTATTGGCATCCCAGCATTTGTCTTCAGTTGGGTCCTGAGTACCCTCCTTGATTGCATCAGCTATTTACTGATAAGTGGGGTTTAGGGAACTTTCCACCCAAATTTGTTTCCAATTCCACAATCCTGGTTTCTATGTTTATATCCATGTTATGCTAGTAGGGTTTTTCACTCTAGTACAAATGAATTGAGATTTTGGCTTTCTTGTTCAAATGGTTTTCTGAAAAGAATAAAATCTGTCATCCAATGGTTCTTGTGGTTCTAGTTCAGTAATTAGGAAGAAATGGAGCTACTGTTCTTCTTGTCTTCAGATTAGATTTGCAACATTATAAAACACAGCCTGTACTTGTCCCATGAATATGTCCCAGGGACAGAACAGGTGCCCATTCTAATAGAAAATACTACTTCTTGTTTTATAAGAATACTTGCTTTATTGGTCTCCATAAAAGTTTGCACTGCATTACTTAAGACCATTCTGCGCATTTATGGAGCAATGGTAGCTGCTATCCATAGTCTATTAGGTCCCCCATGATTTGTCATACTAAAGTTTGTTATTGGTTGTACCAGCACATTAAACAGAGTGAAAAGATGTTATGCCTTATGCTGTTATGACTTAAATAAAAATATAAGGCTTCCCCCCTGGAGGCATAGGGTAATTCCTGAAGCATCTGAGCCAAAATGTTTGTTCTTATTTCTGCAAAAATAAAGAATGTGGTGTGTGGTTTTTTTCCATTGGGTAGACAGATGAGCAATTACTTGTCCTTATAAAAATGACAAAGTTTACACACACAGCCCCATGAAAGACTAACCTCTACGGGATTGTACAAGGTTACCATCAGCTCATTTTTCACTTTCTGGTTCCTTCAGAAGAATCTAAGGGAGAACCTTATATGTGTAGCATTTTATTCTCACTAAAGGTCAATACCAAGAATATGGCTAAAAGGGAAAAATACATTATTTTATTTTGTTCTAATTTTGTGGTCAAGGATTTTAATTTTGATTCAGGATTGTGCATGTGATTTTTTTTGAAAAAAAAATGTAATTTGTAAGGACTATTGATGACTGGAGTTCATGGAGGTCTCTTATTCATAGACCATTTTATGATGAAAACACTTTGATAGCAATTAACACCAACAATTTCTGAATATTAATTTGCAGATGTTTCTAAGAGTCAAGAGCTGGAATTCTGTAGCTAAGAAACTTTTTCATTTAATTAATTAAACCAATACAATTCTGAAGACTCAAGCTGGAGAATGAGTTTTTAAAGCTATGTTTAATTTAAAAGCCAATAAAATAATCAGAGCAGAACAAAAACCCGGATTGACTCATGTTAAATATCATGTCTATTGCCAAAATATAGTTGAAATTGTAAGAATCCAGAAATATGTATATAACAGGTATATTACAATGCAGTATCTCCTGGTCCACTCTCCCTTCTGGAGCTACTGCAATTGACAGGGATCTCTTTCCTTTTATCAGGATGTAGATGATGGTTCCATCCTCTTCTGTGAATGATGTCTTATGTGACATTTGCTTTCTGATTGATAGGAGAACAGACACCCATTGATCCCACATTAGCAACTCTCAGTTAAGGGGTTATAACTGACTTGGGAAGAGTCTCTGAGGATACAATAAGGCAAGATAATCCATAGTAAGGCAACCTGAAAACTTCTCTATATAGTAGGTAATGAGCAAAGTGTAGAACTCCACATGTTGCTAAATTGCAAGTCCCGATATTCAAATGTTGTCCAACAAAATCCAGAAAGCTCACTGATCTGTATGCTTGAATCTTTCAGAAAGGTTTGTGCTGAATGGGACAGATATTCAAGCTTGCTTTTGAACATGTGTATGGGATAAATATGGAGGGCTTTCTACTTTGGCTGACCCTTGGCATGATGGCTTCAATGTCCTAAGCCCATATTCTCCTTGCTGCTATCACTATTGTTTCTCAGCACCAACCGCCAAAAGAGAGCACAAGGTGAATGAAGACTGTTTTTCTCTTTTTATTGCACTTGCTAAGAGTTTATAGATAAATTTGTCACAATAATGAGGAGAAACAGCAGACCCAGCAGTTGGCTCTGCATCAGTTGGACCCTCATTCTGGTTTCAAACCAGACGAAGCAATTGTTTGATGACTTCATGGCTCCAGGTTTCATATCCTGGTTTGTAGATCAGGTCAGCTTCCTGTTTTGGACACCATGGAAAGCAATATTGTGACAGATCCTGGAAATCTTGCACTACAAATTCTGACACAGGGAAGAAGTAAAGTGGAAGATAAGAGTACATGGGGCCAAAGGATCATTCAGAAAGTATGGCTTATTGAACAAACATTGTTTTTCCAAAACAAATTAAAAATTTCTTCATAAAAACATTATTTTGCATTTGGTTTAGAGTTTTCTGTAATTTTTAAAGATAACATAAGCAGCATCATTGCCAACAGGATTTTGTGAAAGGCAAGCATGGAGTTGGAGTAGGCTCCTGGGAAATCAGGGTTCAAACTCCTGCTTAGCTATAGAAACCCAGTGGATGACCTTGGACAAGCCATACTTCCCTCAGCCTCAGAGGAAGGCAATGACAAAATCTAAAACATCTTGTTAAGAAAGTCCTTTGAGAGGTCCACTTTGGGGTCGTCATACGTGATGATACGAAGGCACAAAAACCCAATCCTCATTATGAGAGATCACTTTCCTAAATTTTCAAACATTGACTATTTCAAAGTAGTTGAAACAAACTTTTTTAAAAAAAAATCTACACATTTAACATAATTAAATAACTTTGTCTGCCAGTAGTTGTTGTTTTTTCTGAGTGTTCTGCAAAGATTCCTCCGTTCCCCATAACATTTCTGGCAACCACCCTGAAAGAAAGTCCTCTAAAGGTTGATATTCAAAAATCAATTTAGTAGATCCACCTTCTTTTTGAAAAATGATAGAGTAACTCCGCAAGGTCTGCATGTCTTGAGTGATTCTCCCATGCCATGCCTCATTGATCATTAGTTCTTGTTAATGATTTTGACAGCACAGAAGAACAAAAATGAGGGCATGGCCTCACTGTTCTTTTACATGAAGTATGATCAAACAGCCAGTGATGCTGGAATGTCTAACTCATAAAGCATGACTATAGCACTAGAGGCCTAAACTGAAGTGACACAGGCAAGGAGTAAAACAGTAGATTAACAGACAAAAGCATCTGCCTATGTCCTACTATTTGCTTAAAGCAATAAATAAATGTGAAGGTATTACTACAGGGCCATTTCTCTCAATATGTACATAGACATGGGTGTCTTTGCATGTATGTGTCTCACATAAGCATACAGAGATGTTAAAAACAGGTTGATGATATTTTTTGTATGGGGATTTTTAAAAATGCAATTGCTTATCTACTACAATACTATTGAAGCATTACTTACCTAGTGTGAATGAACATGTGATGAGAATTGTGCCAGTTCCACCGCTTCCATGAAAAATGATAAGTCTGACAAGGAGATCTTGTCACATGGAGACATGCCACACAACTACAACCTCTGATTTTCCAGCATCCTTGCTTGAATGACAATTCTCTACACAAACAAGAGTGTCTCTTCAGGCTTGTTGATTTCCACATGAGGAAAATGGTAATGAATGTGGCTCAGTTCAGAATTCCCTCAAACAGCAGTTGTGATAATCATAGGTGAGAGCCAGCATGGATTGACCTTTCCAGCTGTGAAAAAGCACATTTGTATGCTATCATTTATCATTAACATAGTACCTGGCTTCATAAATTTACTTTACTCATAATGTACCAGCCCTAATGGCATATTATTATTATTATTAGTAGTAGTAGTAGTAGTAGTAGTAGTAGTAGCAGCAGCAGTATTTCTTACCCACCATTCCTCAAGGTGGGTTGCTGCATAATTAAAACACATAAATATTGTAAAAATTCTAAAGTATACATATTAAAATTTATTTCTATAAAATACATAATATATACACAAAACAGAGACTGAACACAAGACATGAGTTTAAAAGTCATGCTTAAAACTGGTTGGGTAGGCCTGCTGGGAGAGAGAGGTCTTTAGACGGTTTATATCAGTGGTTCTCAACCTGTGGGTCCCCAGATGTTTTGCCCTTCAACTCTCAGAAATCCTAGCAGCTGGTAAACTTGCTGGGATTTCTGGGAGTTGTAGGTCAAAATATCTAGGGACCCACAAGTTGCGAACCACTAGTATAGATGGTTATGGTAACCAATCAGGCTGCCATATTTTGAACCAGCTGGAGTTTCTAAACTCGGTACAAAGGTGGCCCAATGTAAAGTGTATTGCAGAAATCCAACCTTGAAGTTACCAGTGTGTGCACTATCATCTTCAGGACCTCCAAATCTAGCCAGAGCTGATAATAAGCACTCCTGACCATTGCACACATCGGCTGACATCGGAGAGACCGATCCAGGAGCCCTCCCAAGCTGCGAACAGAGTCTTTCAGGCAGAGTATAACCCCATTCAGGACTGGTTGACACACGCCTCCACCTTCAGATTAGGACCCTTGATGGCAAGAACCTGTTTTGTCTGGATTCAGTTTCAGTTTGTTTTTCCTTGGCCAGCCCATTACCTCCTCCAGGCATGTTTTTGAAGATGTGGAGAAATATATTTGGGTGTCATCTGCATACTGATAACATCCTGCCCGATGCTTATGGATGATATATCCCAATAGCTTCATGTAAATATTTAAAAGCATTGGAGATAGAACGGCATCTTGTATGATACCACATAACAGCTTTTTTTTGAGGAGCTGCTATTCCCAAGCGCCACCATCTAGAACCTGCCTGAGGCATGTAAAGTCACACCTATGACAAACATAGAGCAACATAAAACAATGTTTGATATGTTTACCAGTTCCTTGTAAGGCAGAACAAACTATGATTGGTTTGTATACCACATGTTTATATCATACTGTATTTTGAAGTAGTACCATTTAGCAAACAGTGACTGGCTTCACTCTGAAGGAGCTGGGGGTGGTGATGGCTGACATGGAGATCTGGTGTGGGCTGGTCCATGAGGTCATGAAGAGTTAGAAGGGACTGAATGAATAAACAGCAAAACAAAGCAAACGGTGGCTACTCCCATTGAATCAGTGGGATTTACCTGGTTTGACACGGAACCCCCGGTGGCGAAGTGGGTTAAACCCCTGTGCCGGCAGGACTGAAGACCGGCAGGTCACAGGTTCGAATCCGAGGAGAGGCAGATGAGCTCCCTCTATCAGCTCCAGCTCCCAATTGCGGAGACATGAGAGAAGCCTCCCACAAGGATGATAAAAACATCAAATCATTCAGGCATCCCCTTGAAGACGGCCAATTTTCTCACACCAGAAGCGACTTGCAGTTTCTCAAGTCACTCCTGACACAACAAAAAAAAACCTGGTTTGACATATTTTTTTCTACAGTTGATTTAGTGGGTCCACAGTGAGATTAAGTAACAAGAATCTGACCACTAAGTCTCATGGCTGTTCTGATTATGTGTTCAGATTTCAGAAGTGGAAGTAATTCAATGCAAAAAGGTAATTGCATTGATGATCGTGACTAATAGAAACACATGGATATAGGCATCACATATGTGACTTCTGAGGATCCTTTTTTCTGTCTTACAACATCTGTATAAAAAAGGAAAAATGAAGGAAAGCTATATGCTGTACTGACAGCTATTGTAATGTGAATGAGAGACGAACAGATATAAAACAAATAGGGCAATTTGTACTAAGTGGCAAGCAAAAATAAAAATACAGAGAGTTCATGTAGAAGGCATATTCTTGTTTATCTTATCTGTTTATGTTATTTTTTGTTACCACAAAGGTGAAAGTGCCAGCTATGATTTCTATTACAAAGCGAAGTACTGTTTCTGTTACAAAATGATTAAGTGTGTGCTTCTATTAGAAAACTATACCTTTGGGATAATAATAGCACCATTTATGTATGACCCAGTGAAAGAAAATCTAAAAGGATTTTAACAGAAAGCAAACTTCTCATTGTTATGAAAATTAATCTCTTTTATTAACCAAAGTTAAACATTCAAATCAAAAGGTTCACAAAACAAACCATCACACAATTTATGTCCAGTCCTGGCTCTTCTAAGCCACTGCTATTTTTTAATCGCCTTTTTCTCTTTACATTCATATTTTTTGTTCTTTTGGCATTTCCAAATTCCTTGACATTCTACAAAAGAGCATTGTTTTCCTGATACAGAATTTCAGATTGCTTGGTTTATTTTACTCTCCTATTTATATTTTAACAGTTTGAACTTTATTTTAATATGTTATGACCCCAGTTAAATATTGGCAGGAGCAGAATCGCTTGAAGTTTTACCAAGAAAGCAGGCTGAGTTGTTTAACTTGCTTTGAAGCAAAAAAGAAGCTTTAGTAAAGAGTGTGGTGCAAAATGCACAACTCAAGGGAACTATCGCAATGGGTGGGGAATACCTCTGTTATAGAGTGTTTTGTTTTACACATAAGGCACATTTGCTGCAAAACAAGGGACACCATTGCAGGGTGAATCGTCTGAAAACTTTGGAATTGCATCACAGGAATTCAATAATTTAGGGGACAAATTCAAAACCCTTTCCCCATACTACTACATATGTCCTTATTATATATATAATATATGTTTTAAAAAAGCAAGAATTTTTAACTACATTCTCCTTTTCACAGCCCATCTTGGGAACAGAAATTCCTCTTAAATTCAACTAACGCGTGTTTTTCCTAACAGATGTTTGCTGTAGTCATGGGTACCTCCACTCCCATGTAGAGAAGGGGTACAGATTAGTCACTGATAGATGGAGTTGCAAATCAGGGTTCAGATCTCAATAGTGCAATATATTTTGCAGATTTTAGAAGTAATTTTGTAGTAACTAAAATGTTAATAAGTTACATTTTGATGTAATGAAGGATAACATAATTCCTTTGATGGTATAACTGCAAATTATTTAGTTTTGTTTTTTTTTAGTTACAGAGTGCATCCGTCTTCACTAATGTGTTTTATATCACAGGCTAGTGGCTTATAACATTTTGAGTTTCAAAAATACCGGGAACTTTTACCTTTGAATGACACGAAAGAAAATATTTTTGGGTTGTTGTGTTTTCCAGGCTGCAGGCATGTAGCCGGGGGGGGGGGGGGGGGCTCGGGGGGCTTCAGCCCCCCCTCCCCCCAAAATTCTCATGGTGGTTCGCGAAAAGGCCTTACTGGTGCATTATTTAAACTGTTATGTTTATTAATATCATGATTTGATCACCATTCTCAATATATCCCATATGCATGGGGGTATTGGGGTAATGATACAAAAGGTTTGCTAGGCTAGACCCTCTTTCACTCAGACTCAGCCCCCCCCGAAACTCAGCCCCCCCCGAAACCCCCCCCCCCCTGAAATTTTTTTAGCCCCCCCCCCCCCCCCCCCGAAACGAAATCCTGGCTACGGGCCTGCCAGGCTGTATGACCATCTTCCAGAAGCATTCTTTACTGACGTTTGCCTGCATCTATGGCACAACCTCTGAGGATGCCTGCCATAGATGCACGTGAAACATCAGAAGAGAATGCTTCTGGCACATGGCCATACAGCCCAGAAAACACACAACGACCCAGTGATTCCAACCATGAAAGCCTTTGACAAAATATTTATTTCTTGGAATTGTATTGATTTCAATTTCAAAATTCAAAAATATAACCAAAATGGCAACCACAACAAGTTAGTTTTAGGAGTTACTTCCAAAGCTGTGGAATGTTTCCCTCCAAGCCATACGGAGGACAATGTGACACTTTCACACACAGCCACTGTAAGGATTAGAAGTCAATGCACATGAAAACATTTAATAGTTTAGAACACTGTATAAAGGATCAGTCAACGATTGCAGATTTATCTGTAGCTTTTGCATTACCATACCCAGCAATAAGAAAGCCACCGTGGTGTGCTTGTAGCAGATGAATCCCAAATGCATGGATATCAAAGCTTTGAACCCCTTCCGTATTATCTGAAATATTTTCCATGGTATGCCCAAGAGGGTTTTTTTCCCTATGCCTTTTACTTCACATTTTAATTCAACTGGAATTTCTTTCCCAGATGCCTATTACACACTCTTTGTCATAAAAAGAGCCATTCATACTATACGTAAAAATATCTTCTGTCAGAGAAAAGTTACCAAAAATAATGCCAAATATACAGTTGTATGCGTATTTGTTTTGTAAAATATAAACTGAATCTGATCATCTTTTGGGTATTGCCTGCTCCAATATGGCTGTATTTTTTTAATAACGCAGAAGGGGAGAAGAGTTGAGAAAAGGAATCATGGATAGTATTTTGAAGAATGCACCTTTAACTTAAATAACATATTTGAAATTAACCAATGCCAGGGAGAAATCTTAAAAATTACATTAAAACGTATCAGAACACAGGCCTCAATGACCTTGAAGCCTGGAAGTGGCTTTCCTCTTTCCCCTTTCTTAGAACACATTTTGCCACTGGCAGAAGAAACTGCCAAGCAAAACACTGAAAAATTGGTATCATTTCCTTGCCAGGAAGTGCAGAACTAATACTAAATATTTTATGATTTGTTTTCACATGCTTTCTCTTTCTCTCTTCTCCTGGCTTGCAGGACTGATTGTTGCAACTCTGGCCATTTGCTGGCTGCCAAATCAAGTTCTAAGGATCATGGCTGCTGCTAGACCTAAGCAGGACTGGACCGTCTCCTACTTCAGAGCATACATCACCCTCCTCCCTATCGCCGACACTTTCTTCTACCTCAGCTCCGTCGTGAACCCACTGCTCTACAACATTTCCTCCAAGCAGTTCCGGGCCGTCTTTCTTCAGGTCATCCGTTGTCAACGCCTGAAGCTAGATCATATCAACAAGCAGAAGTTTTTAAGAGCCAATTTGGATTCCATAGCCAGTGACAGCCGTTACAGGCGCCCATTGCTCTTCATGTCATCCAGGCGCAAGTCTTCTAGGAAGTCGGCTAACAAGGTTTCCTTAAGTACTTTTCAGAGTGAGGCCAAGCCTGACTGCAGTTTGCAGAAATTGAGTCCTGAACCAGTGGAGCTGAATGAGCAAACAATGCCCCTGGAGACCAGCACAGACCCTAGTCCTTCTAAGCAGAATGGCCTCTGTGAACGTGAAGTGTGAATTCTCATAAAACATAAATCAGATGGTACACCATATGCGAAAAAATGGAAAATTAAAAACAAACAAGCCAAGGGGTTACAGCCTGCAGGTTGTAGCCTCCTAGTTTAAATGCTTGTTTCCAGTAACATGAATGGATATGGGATCTACATGAAAGAGTGCTGATTTTTGTTTTGTTTTTTAAAGTGCATACTGGAAATTCAGACAACTATATATATATTCCTTCGCTAAGAAAGTTGCTGATATTTTTCTCTCTCTCCAAAATGTATCTCTTCTTTCTGCATCTGGATACAAACAGCAACATGACAATGGAAACCAGCTGTGTCTTTGGAGGAAATAACACAGGACAAATGATGTGACCAACGGACTCTTCCATTAGGGTTTAGCAGTGTACCGGTGATAGAAATGCCAAGCCGGAGAGCAGCACGGTTGTTAAGACACCAGCCCTGGGCATGGTGCCAGAGTTTCCCCTCTTCTTTGGCCTCGGCCCATTGCAGAGTGGAGTATTGCAGCAGCTTATACAAACAGAGTTTATTTTCCCTGGAGTACAGAAAGTCTGGTATCCGGCAGAGGTCATGAGGCAAGCTGCAGAGGATGCGCAGGACTTGCGATACAGGATCCCTGTGACACAGAACAAGAGTTTATTTAGCTTGATATGAACAAACATGCTTTCTGCTGCATGCTAGCCCTTTTTATATTTGAACAGACTGCCAAGTTTTTAGACATAGTGGTTCTGATTCCCAGTGCATGCCAGGGGATTTCACCCACTATCACCTGTTGTGTTTTTAATAGGAAATACAGGGCTCAAATAAATGGCACTGTTCTGAAAAGCTCCCCTCTCCCCTCTTTTGTCTTAGCCTCCCATAAAGCCTGGAAATGGCCAAATCAATACATTTTGGCAGAAAGCATTTTAAGGTTTAGAAAAACAGTAACAAATACAGTTTCAATTTAACATATGGTCAATTAATATGAACACACTCAGGGGGTTTTGCATGCATTTTCAGGAGACCTATGGTTGTTTTAATTTGTTAAGTTAGCATTTTAAGGAAGTTCCCCTCTACATTGTTTCCATGCCAAAGCACAAATATGAAAAGGCTCAAGAGGAATTTCAGTTCACTCAGAGCACTGCGGAGTGAAAACAAAGAAGGAGATTGTAAAAAAGTCTCTGCCTCTTAGTTACTTGTAACTAAGGTTTTGTAATAAGTTAGATAAACAGCATTTAGGAGGAAATGATGTACCTTGTAAGAATTCCTTTAAAATTGTGCTGTAATTTTAATTGAGTGAATCAGAGGACATAGTTGTATCATATTAAATATGTATTTTAAATGTTTTATAGTGATTATAAAATAAACACATTTTACTGTTAAAATAAGGTATGAAAGATGCTTGTCTAGCTATGAAGCTGGCTTTTCTTTCGTGTGGTCTGATAGAAATTCAGCTTTGGGCTTGATATATAAATAATAATATCTCACTCTATACTTCACTTTTTAGTAAATTTGCTTTGGGGCCTTCCTGGAAGTAAGATGGAAAATTTCATAGTTAATTGAAAGCAAACTGCTTTCCTCTGATGTGTACTGATGCGGTATAAATGAAGCCTATGCAGATCAACTGGAAGAAAAACAGAAAGACTACATTTTGTTGGGTTGTTGTAGGTTCTCTGGGCTATATGGCCATGTTCTAGAAGCATTCTCTCCTGGTGTTTCACCTGCATCTATGGCAGGCATCCTCAGAGGTTGTGAGGTCCTCACAACCTCTGAGGATACCTGCCATAGATGCAGGCGAAAATGTCAGGAGAGAATGCGTCTAGAACATGGCCATATAGCCCAAACAACCTACAACAACCCAGTGATTCCAGCCATGAAAACCTTTAAAAATGCTTTTTGTTGGTTTTGTTTTAGTGAAAGCACTCAAGACAAGATCCTGGATAATCAGATATACAGTAAAAGTATATAAAAGTGGAACTATAACACATCCTCTTTCTCTAATCCAGCTTTCCCCCTCCATACTTTTTAGCTGCTTCCGTTTCAACTTAACACTTTACTTGACTGCTGGACAGCAGAGAAATAGCTGACACATAGCAATAAAGCATCTCTTAGGCTTCCACAATTTTAAAAAATGACATACACAGATGTAAATTGGACATATACCTGTGTAACTCAAACAGGAAGCAACCAATATTTGGAAGAAAACAGCATGTGCTTGTATTCTACCGAAATTTGCAGAACTTAAGAGTAGGGCTGATACAGTCATTTATTGCTGAAACAGGATGCCTGCAGTGAGCACAGTAATTTCAGTGTCTCTTGCCTCATCCACAGAACACTTCCTGTATATATTGATAAATAGCATTTTATAGACGGGAATCCGGAAACCTGGCCGAGGGGTTTCATGCAAGCTGGCAATACTTATAATTAAAAGCAGCACTGATCTCACCAATAAAGAGGTTAATAAGCAATTGTTACCCACTATACTAATAACCCAAGCAGGCTATCCTAGCAGAATCAGATTCCCACAAAGCAGCCAACATCCATTCCTTGTGATAAATGTACATGGAGGGGCATGTGTAATCGTCATAAATATCTCTCCCACTCTCCCATATGGCAGTGAAAGACAAACAGTTTGAAAGTGTATTGTTCCTGGATTTCAAATAGTGGACTGGTTGACCATTGAATTCTCTGGAATTAGGTACATTATATGGCCCATGCCTCCAGACTGATTACATCTAGGAAGTTCACAGAATATTTCTCAAAATCTATTTAATCTCAGTGCATCACTCCATGTCTCAGTTTTCTTCCAGCATGCTGTAAACAACACACACAAATATACATGCAGATATTTTGGGGTTCATTTGTTTTATTGTGTATTCATAACATAACAAATGCCACTTCTCTGCCTTCTCCACCACACAGGGTGGGTTAAAACTTGAGTCACCTTTCAGGCATTCTACTACTATCTGTGGGGGGCAGTTATAGAGACAGGCATTAAGGGATTCTTGTTATGCTGCAAGAGGATCAGCTAGAGGTCAATCCCATTCTTTCTCAGTTCAAGCTTTATTGCACTGTTTGCTGCGGCAACCAGATACTGATTGTGTTTCTACAGCCCTCCTTCACCAGCCTCCCAATACTGTCTATGCCCTTTAAAAAACTTTCCAGTTACAGAAAGAATGAGGAAGAAAAAGTGGACATAAAAAGACTTTATAAAAAGGAGTCTGTTTGCGAGATGTTTTGTTATTCCTGTGATTTTTAAATTTTAAAATAATTCACACTGATTTTACTGTAAATTTCTCAGTGATCTAATGACAGGAAAAAATATAGATATTTTAACAATAATAGTAATGCACTGTAGTCTTTGCAGCAGCTCCTGGATTTTTCCACCACACCGCCTAGTGTCATCTGCCCACTTATTAGTTTGACATTGTTATGAGCAATCATACAGGGCATGGACTTCACATGTTTGCTGACTGTATAATCACTGACACAGCAAAACACTTGGGCAAAACTCTTTAAAGCCATCTTTTCTACTGTAGCAACAAATAGGGGAGTTGCGGTAGTAAACTCAAACTTTGCTCCAGGTTTTGTTACTGCTGGAAGTTACTTTGGGTCATTCATTTCCCTCCCCCTGCAATTGTATGTGCTATCTGAAAATCTACTATAGAGTTGGAGAAAACCTTCCAAAGCAAATTTTGAAAGGGGATATCAGAGGGGAAAGTGTTCATGAAAGCCCTGTTGCCCATCTTCCTCTTCTATGGATGCAATACAATGTCTCAGCTTTGGAGAGTATGAGAGTTATTAGCTGGCTATGTGACCTGTGAGAGCTATAGCAATGTTTTCCAATAAAACATTATTTCCAAAAAAATAATATGGGGACCACGTCCCCCATTTTCCACCCAAACTAAGGTGTCTAGGAGAGAGTACTTATTTATAAACAAGCAGCACTTTGTCAGGAATTCTGGAGACAAGATCCATTTTTTTGTCATTTCTTCCCCGAGTCCAGGGAATTTGGGAAGGGGGGGGAGTGAGCAAGGGTTTGCAAAAATTGCCTACATGCAACTCATTAGGTGCATAGTTCCCATCCTATCATATAGGTGCCTGACATAAGTTGTATAAGAAAAGGAAGAGAACACATATCACCAAGAGGTGATGTGCTAACAAGCATTTGGCAAAGCTAGTTAATTGCTGACAGTATTGGAATGGAGCAGGAAGAGTTCTCTTGATCCTTAATCTCTGCTCTGAATGTGCAGTTCACTTTGTGATGATAAATTTTAGCTAGGACTGATGTTTCTGATAAAAGCTTGCTATTAAGCTGTTCTTCGATATCCCTGTTGAGTTTTTTAAAGTTCACACAGTAAGGAGTCATTGAAACTTGTGAAATGTATCCTCATCCAGATCAACTTGAAACACACACAATTCCTTGAAACGTTGCATACAGTCATTTCCAAATAAAAAATGCTGCTGTACAACGTTCTCTCTGCAACAAATAATGAGGAACTGCTATTGCAAAAACAAAGCATATATTTCGAAAGCATTTTTACAGGATCTGCAGATGAAAGTGGGATCTTCAATCCTTTAAAGCCCAAATCTAATTGTGAAATGCTACAGGTGAAAGGTTTTGTATCTACTTTTCAATCATAGCAGGAGTAACAATGCGGCAGTTTCTTGAAAATCCAAGTCACACAGGAAGAAGATGAAATGCTCAAAAATGTATCCCAATGTCAGCCTTTTATTTTGTGCCACTGAGGTGAGCTATGTTTAATCTGTGTATTCAAAGGACCTCATGCTGTAACAGCAGAGAGTGTCTACATCCATCCAATTAAACCCACGAGAAATCATATTTCAATGGCAAACCATCAGTTTGAAACCATCAGTTCTATACTATCTAAAAATGTATAACAATAACAATAAGCCAAGCAGTATATCAGTAATTGCTTGTCTAATTTTACTTTTATGACCCAATGAATTTTCTTATGAATACAATAGTTCACAGGGAGCCAGTATTCAACAAAAGCTAGGATAATGAGGCTGCATGGAGCATCCCCAATACTAAGGATATGTACAAATTCCAAATTTGCAATGCCTGGTTCCAATATTAATATAGCCACTACTTAGACTGCACTCCAGTGGATGAGATTTACCTCTGACTAATCATGTTTACGATTGTATGGTTCTAGATACTCACCATGGCAATCATGCTGCTGAAAAATACAGAATATTCCCCTAGACACAAGGCTTTGGGATGAAATAGAGTCAACAAAACAAAACACAGATAATCCAGAGGATGTAATATGAGTGCCCTTAAGACTTTGAAAAAAGTAGCTGAATAGTTGCAAACCAGAGGAAAACGTCTTGCAGAAATACGGCTACAGACATCATTTTGTAATTGTGAAAACTTATGCAAAGTATTACTAAAGTCTAACTGCATTATTTGCATATACGTGTTTTCCTCCATAGATCAAGTTTTGTACAACCTACTTGCACATTATGATTTGAATGGGAACACAAATCTGTATGGTCTTTTACATATGTGGTGAGCACTGTAGTTATGTTCTTATGCAGTGAACTTGCCAATCTCCACATACTGGCAAGCAGTCATTTTAATCAATGGAGGTCTGCTCCCCCATCAATCAGAAGCAGCTGATGTTGCTACATGAGCCATCACTGATGTGACAAGTAGAAGTATCCCTGTCACAACTCTCCTTGCGCAGGAGATCTCTTATGTGAAAAAGGGAGAGTAGCCAGCTGCTTCTTGAGCAACAGGGGAAGACCCATTGATCACAGTAAATGCCACCTTGAGGGACTTCCAAGATGCCTATGCAAAGGTCTTATGTCTTACCTATGTATTGTAACTATGTTGTATCCCACTCCCAGCCTTGAGGAAAGATGGGCAACAATTAAAATGATAGATGATTTACCCCCTAAATCAGAACTTACATAAGGACTGTGAATACCAAACACTCACAAGTGCATAACTCCAAATTGCATATTCATAACTGTCATTCCCATTACCATTTTTTAAATATACTGGACATATTGTTGTTGCTTTTGTGTACCTTGAAGTCCTATCTGACATTCAGCAACCCTTGCATGCACACCATTATTACTTATAGTATGTGATTTCCCATTTTTTTAAAAAGGAGTTTTATAAATATAGAAGACTCTCAGCAGTCTGGATTCCTCCTAATAGCAGTCAGTCACTCAGTCCTCCTGCCTCTCTGAATGTAGCCTACTGTGTGCCTAGCCCTAGCCTAGCCTGCTGCTCTGTTCTCTTGTTTGCTCGCCTCTCCCAGCTCGCAATAGAGGGAGTCTCATGGCACTCCTTGTTTAAAGGGGAATGGCCATATGTATGAATCTTACAAAATAGATCTTATATACAACTAGCTGTGCCCTGCCACGCGTTGCTGTGGCCTATAGTAAAACTTATCAAAGTTGAGGTAGATATCTGGACTATTATGAAAGAGAGGTACCTACCTATTCCTTCCCCCTTTTCCTCCCTCTTTCTCTCCTTTCTTCCTTCTCTACCTCTTTCTTTCCTTCATTCCCTCCCCCTTTCTTCCTTTGCCTTTCTTCCCTCCCTGTTTGCTTCCTTCTTTCACTTTTTATTTCCTTTTATTTCACCACCATCATAACAATAACAATAATGCAATGCATTGCCTCTGGGACCTGACACCTCTCCCATTCCCCCTAAAAGGGGCTCAGAGGAATAATAATAGCATCATAATAATCATAGAAATAACAACCTTTACCCGCCACATGTTGCTGTGGCCAATCTTCCCTCTTTCTCTCCTTCTTTCCCTCCCTCCCTCCCTCCCTCCCTCCCTCCTTCCTTCCTTCCTTCCTTCCTTCCTTCCTTCCTTCCTTCCCATCTTTCCTTCTCCTCTTCTTTCTCTATCTCTTTCCTTCCTTCCCCCTTTTTCTTTCTCTTCTGCTGTCTCTCTTTTCTTTCCTTCCATCTTTCCTTTTCTTTCCTTTTCTTCTTCCTCTAACTTTCCTTCCTTCCCCCTTTTTCTTTACCTCCCTTTCTCTTTCTTCCTTCTTTCCTTCCTTCCTGTCTTTCCTAGATTTTGACAGGGCGGGAAGGGGCGGGGTGGGGTTTGGAGGTGGCGTGAAGTAAAAGGAGGTAAGATTGGGGCAGGGGAGTGATGGAGCGTGGGGTTGCGTGTGTGTGTGCGGCAGCGGGGGGAGTGATGGAGCGTGGGGTTGCGTGTGTGTGCGGCGGCGGGGGGAGTGGGGTTGCGTGTGTGTGTGCGGCGGCGGGGGAGTGGGGTTGCGTGTGTGTGCGGCGGTGGGGGGAGTGATGGAGTGTGGGGTTGCGTGTGTGTGTGTGGCGGCAGGGGGAGTGGGGTTGCGTGTGTGTATGCGGCGGTGGGGGGAGTGATGGAGCGTGGGGTTGCGTGTGTGTGTGCGGCAGGGGGTGTGTGTGTGCAGGAAGCGGCGCGGCGGGGCTTGGAGTGGGCATGGTTTCCGCAGAGGGAACGTTGGCCGGAAGGCCATGTGCGCGCGCCAGGGAACTTGCGGCTGGGCGCCAATGCGCATGCTCAGTTGTTTTGCCGTTTTGTGAGTGTGTTGTTGTGTTGTTTTTCATTTTAAGTAGATATGTTTGTACCTTGTGGGTTGTGTTATGGGCATGGCAATTTTGGTTAAGTTTCGTTGGGGTTTTTTTGAGTTTTGTTCTTTTGCCGTTTTGTGAGTGTGTTGCTGTGTTGTTTTTCATTTTGAGTAGATATGTTTGTACCTTGTAGGTTGTGTTATGGGCACGGGGATTTTAGTTAAGTTTTGTTGGGGGATTTTTGAGTTTTGTTGTTTTGCCGTTTTGTGAGTGTGTTGTTGTGTTGTTTTTCATTTTGAGTAGATATGTTTGTACCTTGTGGGTTGTGTTATGGGCACGGGGATTTTAGTTAAGTTTCGTTGGGGGATTTTTGAGTTTTGTTGTTTTGCCATTTTGTGAGTGTGTTGTTGTGTTGTTTTTCATTTTGAGTAGATATGTTTGTACCTTGTGGGTTGTGTTATGGGCACGGGGATTTTAGTTAAGTTTTGTTGGGGGATTTTTGAGTTTTGTTGTTTTGCCGTTTTGTGAGTGTGTTGTGTTGTTTTTCATTTTGAGTAGGTATGTTTGTACCTTGTGGGTTGTGTTATGGGCACAGAGATTTTGGTTAAGTTTCGTTGGGGTTTTTTTGAGTTTTGTTGTTTTGCCGTTTTGTGAGTGTGTTGTTGTGTTGTTTTTCATTTTGAGTAGATATGTTTGTACCTTGTGGGTTGTGTTATGGGCATGGGAATTTTGGTTAAGTTTCGTTGGGGGGGTTTTGAGTTTTGTTTCCTCGTTGGATGCCCCTAACAAATTTATATATATAGATGCACAAATTACTTTTTGCACAGCCCTCCTGTTAACCATATCTAAAATTAATATCTTAGAGCAGTGTACAAAGAGCATTTTTTTTAAAAAAATGCCACCTGTCATAGCTGAAAGTACATCTTGAAAGCGATATACAAAATATAATTTTAAAAGAAACTAAACAAATCTTAAAATAATAAAAAATATGGAATCCATTTATTTATTTATGTCCCATTTTTCTCCACAGGGGACCCGAAGTGACTTGTGCACTACATTCAAACAATATAACTAAAACCTTCTGACATACTTTTTAAAATACAAACTACTTGAAATTATTTGTTTTAAACACTGAAAGCAACTTAAAATCTGCCCATTAAATACTGAAGGTCTGTCGATAAAAGCAAAGTGTAGTGGGGACTAACCAAGTCTCCTTCAGCAGAGAATGGAGTAGTCAGGCAGCAGCCACCTAGAATGCCTTTCCCATGAAAATCTTAAAGCTCAGGTAGGCTGGTATATGGAGATATGGTCTTTTCAAACAGCCTGGACTTAAGGCATATAGCACTTTACAGCACCTTTTACCAGTATTCTGACCAGAAATGGATCAGTAGCCAGTGAAGCTATTTCACCAAGGGAATTATGCTCCCTATAATCAACCCTGGTCAATAGTCAAGCCACAGTGTTTTGGATCTTCTGAAGTTTCCAAACAGTTTCCGAACTCTGAACTCTTCTGAGTTCGATCCTCCAAGAAGGACTGGAGTTATCACGACACAGAAACTCTTCTATTTCCATCCCAGAAGGATACCATGGTATCCTGAAAGCCGCTGAGATATCCAGCAGAACCAACAGGGACACAATTCCACCCATCCCCTGTCCAGTTTCCAACACAGGTTATTGAGCAAAGCGACCAAAGCTGTGTCTGACCCTTAACTAGGCCTGAAATCAGATTGAACTGTATTTATTTATTATTTCAAACATTTCTATCTCATCCTTCTCAACCCCCAAGCAAGGACTCGGGACAGCTTACAAATGGCAGCTACTGGAATTCACTAGAATAAGCACTAATAACTGATGTTCAATGTATTGTCGAAGGCTTTCATGGCTGGAATCACTAGGTTCTTGTGGGTTTTTTCGGGCTATAGAGCCATGTTCTAGAGGCATTTCTCCTGACGTTTCGCTTGCATCTATGGCAAGCATCCTCAGAGGTAGAGGTCTGTTGGACTCTACACAGAGAAGCCATTGAAATCCACAAGCATGTGGACAATTTCAACAGAAAGGAAGAGACCATGAAAATGAACAAAATCTGGCTACCAGTATTAAAAAACTCTAAAATTATAACAGCTAAACAACAGAGAGGAAAAAACCAGGCACAGATTAACACCTCCCAGCAACAGATTTTCCCAGGCGCAGGCAGGCCTTCAAATGCTAATGAAGGTGATCAGCTGAACATTCACACCTAACTGCAGCAGGGAAGACCTCCTTGCCCCACCCCAGCCATTCCACAGATATGTATAAACCCATTGTCCTAATTCCAACAGACCTCTACCTCTGAGGATGCTTGCCATAGATGCAGGCGAAACGTCAGGAGAAATGCCTCTAGAACATGGCTCTATAGCCCGAAAAAACCCACAAGAACCTACTAATAACTGAATTCATCCAGTTTGTTAGGGAATCATCAATTAACCCTTTACTCAAATCATCCATTTTCAGCCAGATCAAACAGGGAATGGTATGGAAGCTGTTTTCTGTACAAGAAAACTTTGTCAGTTTCTATACAAATTAATTTTTCCAGTAAGTTCCAAAATGCAAAGGACCTCATGGGAAATCTCTTTGGCAGGGTGTCTCGTGTATCAGAAAATACTTTCTTCATCAAGGATGTAGCTATTGATCAGTATTCTTCCCATCCCTACTCCCACATTACAGGCTTCTATTTGTGTGATGTATGGAAATGCAGCACTGCCAATTATCCCACAACACAGTGGAAGGCAAAATTTAAATTATTGGATTTCAGTGCAAATATCTATTCCTTTGTTACTGAAAATGACTGATGTAGTCTCAGCTGATGATAGAATAGCATGTTTCTTGCAGATAAAAACCTTTGCTCACTTGGTTTTTCTCTTGAAAGTGTTTCACGCCTAGTCATTCTCTCCCAGTGTTACTCCTTATAGTAATGATGTACCTCCAGAAATTCAACTGTGCTAGAAATAATTACCCCAAACATCCCTTCTCCTAGCACATCTTTAGTAGACTTATTTTGACCGAGGGGGTGAGAGGAGATACAGAAAGGGTGGAGTTTGTTTACATGGTTTCATTGGACTGGCACATCAGTTTGAATCTTAGTTACACTTGGATTGCAATGGAATTGATGTGAACAGTGAACACTGACTTAAAGTAGTTTCCCTTGAATTCAAATACATGCTTCAGCTCAGTGGAATTACAGAAGCAAAGATATCTGCATCTAAAGAGACATTTCCTCTGTTCTTGTCTGAAATGCTGTTGCTTAATGCTAATCTGAGAGACTGGTGCACACATGCTTCAGAGCGCAAAATGTCAAAGGATAATTTGCTAACAGCCATTTACCTATAAAATCAAATATACTTTATGGTAGAGCAGGGTGGGCAACAAGTAGTCCACATGCAATTTCCTGTCGAGCTTTGTGGTCCCTGAAGCTGCCTCTATCTTACTTTTTTTTTTTTTTTGCAATGATGAAAATTCAAACAGCAGAGCATGACATGCGAAGTATTTGTAGTTTGTTTCTCAGATCAACAAAACTCCCAAGAATTTATTTATCTATTTGTAACTTTTCTATATTGTTCTTCTCAACCTCCGTGGAAGGACTCAGAACAGCTAACAGCAAGAATTCAATGCAAGACAATAAATATCAGTATACAACCACATACAGATACAATAAGTTAAAACACATATAAGTAAAATACATAAGCACCAATTCATCAAGTTAAAAACATTATCCAATTCCGTCTGCACATTGTGGCCAATAGCTCTTAATCTTTACCGGTATCCACCATCACTCTGTGAATGCCTGATTCCAAAGCCAGGATTCCACCTGCTTCCTGAAGGACAGGGGGGAAGGGGCAGACCTAAACTCATTTGGGAGAGAGTTCCACAGCCGGGGGGCCACCACAGAGAAGGCCCTGTCTCTCGTTCCTACCTGACGCGCCTGTGAAGGTGGTGGGACTGAGAGCAGGGCCTCTCCGGAAGATCTTTAAGCTCTTGATGGTTTATAGGGGAGAATATGTTCGGACAGGCAAACTGGGATGGAACAGTAAAGGGTTTTGTAGGTTGAAACTAGCACTTTGAATTGTGCTCAGAAGCTAATTGCCAGCCAGTGGAGCTGGCGTAACAGAGGAGTTGTGCTGAATGTTCTGAAGATGCTAATAGTCTTTTTAAAAGGCTCATGCACACTCTATTTGTCTTGTTTCTACTGTGTGCCTTTAGGAACATGATGTGGGGGCACATACAACTTGTTCTCAAGGCTACTGGTGCTTTAGGAGCACTATCAGCTTGGAAAACCAGGAAAATATCTTATTATAAAGAAGTTTTAAGGTCTTCACCAAAACATTAGCTTTCAATAGACATTGAAATAATAATAATAATAATAATAATAATAATAATAATAATAATAATAATTTCTTAACCACTTTCCCCCAAGGCTTGAGGTAAGTTATATCATAGTGAAACATCATCACGAAAAACATAAAAATTATTATTTATTATTATTTAAAACACTTATATTCCGCCCTTCTCACCCCAAAGGGGACTCAGAGCGGGGCACAACATATACATGGCAAACATTCAATGCCTGGGTACAATACATAAACATTAAAAAACATTTATACACCATTTAAAATAACACAATTTAAAACCGTCCTAGCCATCCGCAACAAATCCAATTGGCCCTGTCATCTTTCCCATTATCGCTTCATTGCCCTGTCCCAAAAGCTTGGTTCCACTGTCAAGTTTTTACCATCCTTCTAAAGGACAGGAGGGAGGGGGCCGACCTGATCTCACAAGGAAGGGAGTTCCATAGCCGGGGAGCAATCACCAATCTCACCTGTGACAATGGTGGGACGGAAAGCAGGGCCTCCCCGGAGGATCTTAATCTCCGCAATGGTATATAGAGGGAGATGCGTTTGGACAGGTAATTTGGGCCGGGGCCATTTTACATTTATGCTTTTATCTATATGTTGTTAAAAAACATTAACAACATATAGATAAAAGCATAAACGTAAGATTAAAACACACATTAAAAATGTTCAAACTGATAAAATGTCAATTTAAAATTTCTAGTTTAGAATTGGCTGGGTATTATGATTATAAATGTCATTTTCTGTGGCAAAATGCTTAGCATTACATTATTACCATAACTGTATTTATACTTTATGAAGTTCACTGCACTTTATTGACAAAACCCTGTATCATTTCATCCTTTGTTATCATTATTTTATGGCAACTAGATAGGTCTTAATAATAGTAATAATAATAATAATAATAATAATAATAATAATATTTTTATTTTTCTTCCCTGCCTCCATCTCCCCAAGGGGACTCTGGGCAACTTACATGGGGACGAGCCTGATCAACATAGTTAAAATAAAACACATTAAAATACATAATAGCTACATTTTATCTGGAAGCCACACCTCATAGCTTAGAATTGAATTTCTTCAAATATACAAAGGCACACTTTCTGAATTTGTTAAAAGAAGCTTAGTTCTGTCCAAATACTTGGACCTCAAAATAAATAAAATCGATGTTTTAAATGTTTTATGTATGTCCACATCAGATGCAAGTTGTTGTATTTTTAATGGCTTTTTGCTTCTGTGTATACCATTTTGGTGGAAAGATAAGATAAAACATAATTAATTAATTGCTAAGCCATGAATGGCGATTTTCAGTAAAACAAAGATTGCTTCCATAGTCTTCACATAGAAAAGTGAGAAATCACTTGGTGAGGAAGGCTGTCCTATTTTTCTACTACCCCGCTCAATCAGTTTCTCATTTTAAGTCCTGGTCATGCTTCAAGTCAATCTGCATTTGATTCACTACGTTTAATTTTTCAACATCTCATAAAGACAAGCTAGTAATTAATAATTATCATTTTCCTAATGATACCCTAAAGTGATTTATGACTGTTTTCTTTGGGATCTTATTCTTATTTGTTTGCTCATAAAGACAAGATTGACTACCTTCTGCCTAAACCGATAAAGGCTTTTCAGCTCATCCCCGATAAGGGTCTTCTAAATGGGCTCATTTATCTCTTCTTTCTTCAATTTTCTCGTTTTTTCTGGTTTTACTTAAGTCTGGAATTTCACTTTGTAAAGCATCTGGCTTTGATGGAGGTCTCTTGCTGAATTTACAAATTACCTACTGTCCCCACTGTATGTGGCATGTTTTGCTTCCTTTTAAACTGCATTGCATCTAGCTCTAAATTTCAACCCATATTTTAATTTACAGAGCATCATCATCACCACCATCATCAGCATACTGTCCTCCTTGTTCAAAACATGTGTTGAATACTAATGAGCTTCTATTGTTACTGTTTTTAATTTCAAAGAATTACTCTCACAAGTTGACATCGGTAGTGGATGAACTTCTAATAAAAGAAAAAAATTGCAAACCTTCCTCAATTTGCATGTTTACAATTTACATATTCAATTTACATTCTAGCTTCATCTAACAAACTAGTTACATTCACTGTGATGAAAGATTCGATTTTCTATCATCTTATCTTTTTAAATAGTCTGATCCATCATTAAAAGAGCAGACAAAAGCACTGAAGAGGCAAACTCTCAGGTATGGACGAGGACCATGATCCAAGAAATTGCTCTGGTGAGTAACCAGTAGTGTGTGTGGCCGCTTTCTACTACTCACATATTAGCTATAATGTTCCATTGCTTTGTCAATGGGATGCTTGAAGAAATGAAGAGTCCTATTTATTGTTCCAATGATTACTTTATCACACTCCAGGAAGTAGGAGCAGAAGCCTAGGCCATTTCATTAAAAGTGTGACGGAACATTGGCCATTCCAAGAAATAAGGCCTAGAGTTTCCTCTGTTAAATAGCATGTTCCATACTGTCCAGGAAACTAAATTATTTAATCCAGAATCCTGTTTGGAAGTTACAAATGAATAACCACTGTAGTCCCCCATTTGAAGAAGGAGCAACTGGCTAATATTCCCAACCCCAGTCTCCAGGCAGAAGCAGGACCTGTCAAAATTTCCCCTCATACCAGAGATTCCTCACAAGAAGCAAAATGAGACTATCATCAAACTGCTTCTTAATCAAGATTAGAAAAGACCCCTATTGATCACAATACCTCCTGCTCAGTAAGTGGAGACTGAGCCACTTTCACAACCCATACCTATCCAATATGCCAGTGGTTCTCAACGTGTGGGTCTCCAGCTGTTTTGGCCTACAACTCCCAGAAATGACAAAACATCTGGGGACCCACAGGTTGAGAACCACTGCAATAAGCAAAACAAGGGGCTACATATAGATTACTAATATGACTACATAACTCTTGGCGTGAGTACATAACTCTAGGATATATACATAGGTAACTGGCCACCATGAATCTAGCCTTATTTCTTTATTTAAAAGGCTGTTTTTCTCAGCTTGAAACTTGACTACATTGAAAATTAAATGCAATTAAAATACTCACATTAGCACACACATGCATGTACACACACACTTACACTGAGCAGACTCTCAGCTAATCAGAATTCAAGCAACCGGAATGCTCAAGCAACCAGCAAAAAAACCAAAGAAATAATACTGCATTCACAATACAGTGAGCCTAGGTTACATTAAGTTATGCTTGTCTTAATTTGCTTCTAATTACTGTACTTCAATATTAATATCATTAATACAGAGTTTGTGGTATGGTATATTGTCAGGAACCGGTTTCCAGGCCTTCAGTTTTGGCGCTGAAAACCAGGGTCCTGATGTAGAGCACTGATAAGGACATTGCAGCTGGTGACCTCGGGGGAAGGCAGTTGGCGTTTGGCGGGAGAGTTGCACAGGATTTACCATTTGGCGGGAACAGTTTTTTCGAATGTGGGGGTGGGTATAAAGGGGATGACCAGCAGCCGCTGGTCAATCTTGGCTTTTGTTATGTCTGAGCATCCTGCAGTAAAGTTTCTAATTGATTACGGATCGGAGTCCTGTGTCGTTATTGGGGACAGCTGCTGTGAGCTGACAGTATAGTATGGGACAGTTGGCTTCCATAGCCAAGCCAGAACTCAAATTTTAATCACTAGAATCCTTGTTTAACACTTCAACTACTTTGTGGTGTGTGTGTGTGTCAGGAGTGACTTGAGAAACTGCCAAGTCGCTTCTGGTGTGAGAGAATTGGCTATCTGCAAGGACGTTGCCCAAGGGACACCTAGAATGTTTTGATGTTTTACCATCCTTGTGGGAGGTTTCTCTCATGTCCTTACATGGGGAGCTGGAACTGACAGAGGGAGCTCATCCGCACTCTCCCTGGATTCGAACCTGCAAACCTTCAGTCCTGCCAGCACAAGGGTTTAACCCATTGTGCCACCAGGGGCTCCCCTTCAACTACTAAGCTAGGCTGGCTCTGCAAAAACCATGCCAATTATTGTTCAGCCATTCTCAACCTATCATATGCTTTAGTTTTCTTCTAATAATGCTTTCAACAATTTATTTATTTAGAGCAGATACTGAACTGGCTAGGCAACAATATAGTTCTATACTGACCACTATCCATTTTTCTACTATCTTAGGAAAAGTGTTACATATTTTAGGTAGAAGATCTTCAATTTCACACCCAAGGATGGATACTGGTTAACAACAGTAGTAAAGATTGAAGCCTTCACCAGACTAAAATAAACCCATAGAATGCATGATTATGTGAACCTGTAAGAAACTCTTGGCTTCCATTATTAGGCATAAACACATCTGCAAACGGACAGCAAAAGCTGATTAGAAGTCTTCTCTGTGTCACGAAGAAAAATGAAGATGGCACCCTATCACTGTTTTCTTCTTCTTCTTAAACTTGCTTTCAATTTTTTCCCCTCCCTGACAGTATCATTAACAATGATAGCACTATAAAAATTTCTAGCCTTTGGTGCTCTGAGTTTAGCAATAGAGGAGAATATTCAGATACTTGCCCAAAGATCTAAGTAATAAAACTGAAAAGACTACTATCATAAAAGCTACGTGTTTATTATAATAAACTCTGCAAGGAAAAAGAAGGTAGTGCATATATCTGGATAGGTCACTAAAGTATTCTGGAATTTACTCATTATATGTGAAATCTGAACCATTCTCTAGTAGCCGGCAGCACAGAATTTGGAACCATTACGATAGCTGCCCGTGGGCACCATATCCTATCACTGCGTATGGCTTAAAACAAATCCTAGAAATGGAAAAAACATAAAAAGCTATTGTCCATATCCATGTGAGAAATTAAAGTTACTCAACCAGAAACTGCAACTTCCTTTAAAATAACCTTTTTTCTTTATTAATCTTTTCTTTTAAAAAAATAATCATAAACTACTTCAAGGCAACATTTAGCTGCATCATTGCTTTACTGTATTTAAAAGCATGAGGGGGGGGGGCTAAACCCAATTTATTATGCACTCTCCATGGTTTCACCTTATCTAATGCACTTAATTTAGTTCATCTTCTGCTTCCTTTGTAGTTTTACAAGCAACTTTAAGATTGGAAGCAATTTATTAATAAGAGAACATGCCCTACAGCTTTAGCATCTGAAAACACTTCCTGAATGGTAATATATCTGGAACTCTGAATTTATAGCATAGAGTGGGAGTTAATAACATATACCATAATTCTTTTATTCGCATGCAGCCTTGTTTATCAGCAACAGAAAGGAGCTGAGTATTTCAGATATGGGAAACTATAAAGTTATGCCAAACAAACATTTACATTGGTAAACAGTTTGTACTTCTACTAGTTTTTATTTGGGGATGGTAAGCAAATCTCCACATCCCTCATTGCCAGGAAGGCTCGTTTGTTAATACAATTAATGTATCAACCAATACTGTTTTTCTTCACTCTTTCTTTTCAAACCTGTGCTAGGACCTAGCATCCTGATCAAACATACTTTTAATTATGAGCTAAAAGGAGTTTGTACAGGAAGGAGAAGTATGACTTCAAAAATAAAGTCCTTCAGATAATTTAGCATTCCCAGAACAACCACTTGGATATGTCTTGCAAATGACATCATTTAAAACTTAATGGATACAGGAATGAGATGCAGGTTAGTCACTCTAATTTCCACCTTTCCATTTTCTTTTCTTTAATGTACTATAAAAAGGACTGATTTTACAATCAAATGAAAAACTAAAGTTTCTTATGAAAGATCTTATAGTAGACTAGCCGTTCCCTGCCACGCGTTGCTGTGGCCCAGTCTGTGTATATGTGTTTTGTGTGTGTATATATGTGTGTATATATATTTGTGTATATCTATATATGTGTGTGTGTGTGTGGTTTTGCGCATGCATTGTAATGTATTTTTTTATTTTTTGGCTTTTAAGTCTCTTCTGCTGTGTTTTTCAGTGTTTTATGAGTGATGGTCACTCGTTGGTCTGATAGGTGTCTTTGTGTCCAAATTTGGTCTCAATTCATCCAGTGGTTTTTGAGTTATGTTAATCCCACAAACAAACATTACATTTTTATTTGTATAGATAACACAGATCAAGCAATTACATCTGTTAATGTTAGTATCTTCCATTTCCAAAATATGTTTAACTTACTCACACTTTTAAAACATCTATAAATAAAGATGATTAATCTATGAAAAAACAATTTTCAGTTTTTAAACCTTTGTGACAGAGAAGAATGATAGGGTGATAATTAGTAGCTTGCCTGACCTCTTTTCAAATTAGAAACAATTCAATTGCTCTATATTTTATTCTAACAGTAGTACAAGTTATGCATCAGGATAATCAAATGTTGTGGCACATCCATTTCTTTAAGAGCAATCCATAGTTTTTCATGATCTATATAATCAAAAGCTTTCACAATCTGTATATAATCTATTTAATCAAAAGAGCGATCCATAACTTTTCATGATCTACATAATCAAAAGTGATTCGTAGTTTTTCATGATCTGCATAATCAAAAGCTTGATGAAAGCACAGGCTGATTTTATTATTGAACACATGTTTGCAATATGATTCCTTGTACCTTTTCCTCACTTTTTTTCATGTAGGAGCAACTTGAGAAACTGCAAATTGCTTCTGGTGTGAGAGAATTGGCTGTCTGCAAGGACATTGCCCAGGGGACGCCTGGATGTTTTACCATCCTGTGGGAGGCTTCTCTTATGCCCCCACATGGGAAGCTAGAGCTGACAGATGGGAGCTGACCCTGCTCCCCAGAATCAAACCACCGACCTTTCGGTCAGCAGTTCTGCCAGCATAAGGGTTTAACCCATTGTACTACCAGAGGTTTCTTCTTCCTCACTGACTTTGTTTGAATAACTGGCATTTCTTGCTCTATATATTGTAGAGACCTCTGTGGTAGAATTTTGAGAATCACTTTGTTTGCATTGGATATTAGTATTATGATCCTGTAGTTACTCCCATCCCTTTTTTGGAGAATGGAATTCATATTATATGCAGCATTTCCAATTTCTGGGCCACTGTTTAATTCTCCATATTTTAGATTTTAGTTAGAACTGAGGTAGTTTCTGTCTCTGTATACTGAAACATCTCTATTGGTATGCTTTGTTCCTGGTGATTTGGTGATCTGAATGCAGTTTCCACTTTCTAAAACCGGAGGTTACTCTTCATATGGCTCTTCCTCAAATGAATTTGCCACCGGGTTGTTGTAGATTTTTTTGGGTTGTAGAAGCATTCTCTCCTGATGTTTCACCTGCATAACCTCTGAGGATACTTGCCACAGATGCAGGCAAAACGTCAGAAGGGAATGCCTCTAGAACCCAGTGATTCCGGCCATGAAAGCCTTCGACAATACATTGAATCTGCTATCATTTCATCTTTTTAATATTTTTCCTTAATGTATGGCTTCCATAATCTTTTTATTTTTACTTCATCATGCAGCACGTTCCCATACTGGCTGTAGAGCAGCCATGGGCAAACTTCGGTCCTCCATGTCTTTTGGACTTTCTAACAGTTGGTATGCTGACTGGGATTCCTGGGCGTTGAAGTCCAAAACACCTGATGGGACAAAGTTTGCCCATGCCTGCTGTAGAGCATTCCCACTCTTGATCTGATTTTCTCTCTGATTTCTCAGATCTTGTGGAAATGATTTCTTGTTCTTTCTTTTTTGCTGCCACCTCCCATTTGTTGACTCGAGGTCCATCATTAAACACAGTGCTACTCAGACACGGTGCTCCTTATCGTTATCTTCCTTGCAGCTTAAGTGCCATCCAACCTGAGAATTTAATCTTCCAGCACTATCTTTTGTTTCATTTTGGATTGTCTCGTCATAGGGTTTTTATGGTAAAAGGATTTCAAAAGGGGTTTACTATGCCCTTCTTCTATGGTTATAGTAGCACTGCCATAATCAGGATAACCTCTTGTCTCATAGAACCATGTAATCCCACCACTACAGAATGATAATTTTATTGGTTAGAGAACTAGATTAGTACTCAACCGCTCAATTAAAACACTGAACACTGATTCCAACACAAAAGAGCTGACTTCCTCCTGATCTAAACTGTAATGAAAGAAAAAAAATAGAAAAAGACAAGATTTATAATTCAACCATTACAGATCAAACTAATTAGTCCCACAATAATTACCAGTAACTGTGGTTACAGATAATTTCATTGTTAGATTTATTATTGCTCAAAAAGTTCATACACAAATGGTTTCCAATCTTTTAAGAAATCCTCAAGTGGTTTATCCCTTATAATCTATATTAATTTGGCAGTTTGCTCTAACTCAGCAACCTTAACTCTCCATTATTTCATTGTCAGGGATTCAGACTGTTTCCAAGTTTAAGCAAACAACACGGCTGCTGTTATCACACACTGAACAAGTAATATAGCACTTTATTGTTCCGGTCTACCCTTGCTGCTAATTGGCACTAAGAACGCAATATAGCACTTTAAGGCGCCTACCTCTTTTGCTGCTAAATCGTACTAGCACTTACGCTCCCTTCCCCTATCCCTCCATGCCGCACTTTAGATAGCGCTGAGAGCCAGATTCGAGTATTTGTCGCACTTTAAGATCCTTGCACTTTATGAATTGCCCTGGTGGCACGCAGCTGTGACGCCTGCTGTGTTGCACTTTAAGACTCTTGCACCTTATGAACTACTAACTGTCGTGGCTGAGACGCTTATTACACTTTATCATTATTGATTTTACTGAAGTGTACTATTATTAACCATGTGATTCCCCATCCCCTTATTTGTATTGTCCCTGTTATTAGTGACTAGTGGAAGGGGCAGGGGAGGAAGTGGGCTGGAGCCTGTGGACAAAAATGAGGTGGGGAGGGGGGAGAAAGGGAATCAAGGGAGTTGGCAAGGGCCAGCAAATCAAACAACTAGCGAAACAGAAACTAAGACCTTGGTTTTGGACTGTGGCATGGAGGACGGGAGGCGTTCCACTAGCCGAGGGGCCCCCATAGAGGTCGTGGTGGGGAGGGGGAGATGCGGAAAAAGGAGACCTCAAATTCGGCCTAATTCGGGCCGCTTATCTACATTAATAATCCCAAACCGGTCTCCTAAGGTAAATTGGTGTAACCAGGTTGGCGGGCCCTCCGGATTGAAGGTGGTGCTGTTGAACGCCAGATCTGTCAACGGAAAAACAACCTTTATCCAGGATCTAATCCTGGATGAGCGGGCAGATCTGGCGTGCATCACGGAGACCTGGTTGGATGAAGCTGGAGGTGCGAATCTCACCCAGCTTTGATGGATTCTTTTCAGTTTGTGAAACCCGAGGATGTGGACAAGATACTTGGAGGAATGAGGCCCACCACGTCCATCCTAGACCCCTGCCCATCCTGGCTTCTGAAGGAGGCCAGAGGGGGATTGGCTGAGTGGGTAACGGTGGTGGTTAACGCCTCCCTTCGGGAAGGCAAGATTCCAGCGAGCCTAAAACAGGCTATTATAAAACCGCTGTTGAAGAAACCATCATTGGACCCCACTAAATTTGACAACTTTCGGCCTGTTTCCAATCTCCCCTTTTTGGGCAAAGTCATGGAAAGCGTGGTGGCCTCACAACTCCAGGTATTCTTGAGAGACACGGATTATCTGGATTCGGCACAGTCTGGTTTCAGACCGGGACATGGAACCGAGACGGTCTTGGTCGCCTTAGTGGATGATCTGCGTCGGGAGCTAGACAGGGGGAGTGTGTCCCTGTTGGTGCTCCTGGACCTCTCAGCGGCCTTCGATACTGTCGACCACGGTATCCTTTTGGGGCACCTTGCGGAAATGGGCCTTGCGGGCACTGCTCTGCAGTGGCTCCAGTCATTTCTGGAGGGCCGTACCCAGAAGGTGTCATTGGGGGACTCCTGTTCAACACCACAGCCTTTGACCTGTGGGGTTCCACAGGGCTCCATACTGTCCCCCATGCTGTTTAATATCTACATGAAGCCGCTGGGTGAGATCATCCGGAGTTTCGGGGTGCGGTGTCATCTGTACGCAGATGATGTCCAACTCTGTCACTCCTTTCCACCTACTACTAAGGAGGCTGTCGAGGTCCTGAACTGGTGCCTGGCCGCTGTGATGGTCTGGATGAGGGCGAACAAACTGAAATTAAATCCAGACAAGACAGAGGTACTCCTGGTCAGTCGCAAGGCCGAACAGGGTATAGGGTTACAGCCTGTGCTGGATGGGGTCGCACTCCCCTTGAAGGCGCAGGTTCGCAGCTTGGGTGTGACCCTGGATTCATCGTTGAGCCTGGATCCCCAGGTTTCGGCGGTGACCAGGGGAGCATTTGCACAGCTTAGGCTCGTGCGCCAGCTGCGCCCGTACCTTGGGAAGTCTGACTTGGCCACGGTGGTACACGCTCTGGTCACATCCCGCCTCGACTACTGCAACGCTCTCTACGTGGGGCTGCCCTTGAAGACGGCCCGGAAGCTTCAGCTAGTCCAGCGCGCGGCAGCCATGTTACTAACAGGAGCGGGACGCAGGGAGCACACAATGCCCTTGTTGTTCCAGCTCCACTGGCTGCCGATTTGCTACCGGGCCCAATTCAAGGTGCTGGTGTTGGCCTACAAAGCCCTAAACGGTTCCAGCCCAAAATACCTTTCGGACCGCATCTTGGCCTATGAGCCCACGAGGGCCTTAAGATCGTCTGGGGAGGCCCTTCTCTCGATCCCACCTGCCTCACAGGCACGTCTGGCGGGGACGAGAGAGAGGGCCTTCTCGGTGGTGGCCCCCCGGTTGTGGATCACTCTCCCTGTTGACATCAGACAGGCGCCCTCCCTTATGTCTTTCCGTAAGAGCCTAAAAACATGGCTATTTGAGAAGGCATTTAACTAAGTGCTACAATAATTTGGTAAGGACGACTGGAACGGAACATGGATTATGAGATTGGTTACGATTCTACTTGAGACGGAGCGGATTTTTTAGTGTAACTATATAACTGTTGTATTATGGATATGTTGTTATTTTGTTATTGCCTTTTGTAAATTGCCTTTTATATGTTGTACACCGCCGTGAGTCGCCCTAAAGGGCTGAGAACGGCGGTCAACAAATGCAGCTAATAAATAAATAATAAATAAATAAATAATCCAGATTTACTATGCAATTCCTTATCCATAATTTTACAAAATATACCTTTGATTTTTTTAAATATGTAAATCTTAGACAAATAACTTCCTCCCTTTGCATTTATTTATTTTGCATATTTGTATCCTGTCCTTCTCACCCCCGGTGGGGGGACTCAGGGCGGCTTCACAACAGGCATTCACTAGATCCCAACAATAATGATAAATAATAATCACAGTTAAAACAATTCATTAACACATTAAATTATTAAAATTACTAAAACATTCATTTAAAATCACACAGGTTCAAAATCATAGTCCGGGTCGGTCCATTGTCAGTCGTACAAAATTGATCTCATTCTTAGTTGCTGCTTCTACTGCTCGAACGCTTGGTCCCATAATCAGGTTTTGCGTTTTTTTCTAAAGGACAGGAAGGATGGGGGTGATCTGTTGTCACTGGGAAGAGAGTTCCACAGGCAAGGGGCCACCACTGACAAGGCCCTGTCTCTCGTCCCCATCAGTCATGTTTGCAAAGATAGTGGGACCGAGAGCAGGGACTTTCTGACAATCTTAACCTTCATGATGGTTCATAACGTGAGATATGTTGGGACAGGTAAGCTGGGCCAGAACCACAGGGCTTTACAGGCTAAAGCCAGGACTTTAAATTGCGGCAAACTGGCAGCCAGTGGAACTGGTGTAACAGAGGGGTTGTATGCTCTCTGTATGCCGTTCCCGTAAGCAACCTGGCTGCCACCCGTTGGACTAATTGAAGCTTCCGAACAGTCTTCAAAGGCAACCCCATGTAGAGTGTGTTGCAGGAGTCTATTTGGGATGTAACAAGAGCATGGACTACCGTGGCCAAGTCAGACTTTCCAAGGTACAGGCGCAACTGGCACACAAGCTTTAATTGTGCAAAAGCTCCCCTGGCCACTGCCAAGACCTGGGGTTCCAGGTTTTTTTTTACTTTTTATTTGATACATCCCAACAATCAACAAAATTTTGCCATACAGGACTTATTTCAATATACATTATTCCAAAAGTAAATATTCCTTAAATGACATTTTATACATTCCTTAGTTATGTATTGCCCAACACCTCCCCATTCCCCCCACCCCCCGGAACAGCAATTCTAAATCATGTCATTGCATCAATTTAACCGTGTGGAAAGCCTGGTTCAAAATGCTATGTCTGTTGTCTCCGTCTATTTTGTCAATTAGCACAAACCATTTCCTAAACCAGTCTTCTTCTATTAGACTATTTATATACTTGTTTTTCCTTTGACTGATAAAACCATTAATTATATATTCTGATAGATAAGCCCACCAGGTTTCCAAATCCCATTTTGTATCATCTCTCCATCCCCGGGCTATCGTGGCCTGTATTGCAGCTGTCATATATTTTAGGATTTCTGTCCAATTATTGTTATCTTCCTTTACCTTTATGGTGAGGGACATGAATCTGGCTTTATCCCACATTAATTCTTTCCCTATTATGTCTTTCATTACAGTTCTTATTTTACCATAATAGTTCTGAATTTTGACACAATCCCACCACATGTGGGAGAATGTACCTATCCCCCCACAGTTGTGCCAGCATTTTTTTTGAGATATTTCCAATTATATGTGCTAATAGGGTCGGGCGTCCTATACCATTTGGAGATTATTTTACTTTGGGTTTATTTTATCCTCATATGTTTAATTTTAAGAATATTGTCAATCCAAGACCCAATTAATTTCTCACTGAAGTTTTTCTCTTGTTTCCAACTTTCTATAAGGGTTGTTTTTGTGTTGTAAGTTAAGGTGATTAATTCCTCATACAGTAGCCCAATAATCCCTTGTCTATTTCTACTTTCCTTTTAATTATTGTGTCAAGTGGGGTTTCTGTTACTTCTCTTCTTTTCATGACCTGAGCTTTACTGGACAGGCCTAACCATGCTATCCAGTTTCCTTGACCACATTTGTCTTTTATCTTATCCCACTTTATAATTTCTCCATTGGGTTCCATGAGGTCCCCTATCCTTTTGATTCCATTTTCCTTAAGTGCCCTAATTAGATTCGTGAATGTCTTGTCCTTATTTTCCAAGGTTTCTAATGGGAAAGGGTCAATTTTGTTTATTTGTAATTTATTTTGCCATTTTTTCCAAATTAACAACGTTGATAAGCAGGGGCTGACTTTTAAGTTCTTTAAGTCTTTTCAGTCTATTCTCTCTCCCATATACGTTCCCCTTTGCCAACTGTTTGCTTCCTTTTCTATTTGCACCCATCTTTTTGACCCTTCCAATTCAAATTATTCTAATAATCTTGCTAACTGACTTGCCTCGTAATATATTTCCAAAGAGGGAGCCCCCCATCCACCCATTTCTTGTTTACTATAATATAGAAAGTTGACAATTCTGTTTTTGTTTCCTCCCACTACCCATTTTTTGATAGAGTTGTCCCATTTGTTCAGCAAATTGTGAGGAATATTCACCGGAAGGGTTTAGAACAAAAATAAGAACTTGGGCAAAATCTTCATCTTATAAATTACCTGGAGTTTCAGGTTCAACTATGAGTCTAGGATCACTCCCAAGCTGCAAACCTTGTGCAAGTCTACCACATATGAAAAAATGAGCTATCATTATCTTTATTGGAAACATTCTTAGACATTTTGACAACTTATTTTGTATTAGATACTATCTATACATGACCTCACACATGTTTTCTTTTGAATTAGTCACAGAGTAAATTTTATATCTTGGGACCATATTTTCCCCATATATTCACTTGAAAATTGGATTGAAATTTTTGGGTCAACCTTATTATATACTCTTGTACAGTTTCATATGACTTATTTCAAAATGTGCTTGTACACTTGTTTAATAGCATGGCTATCCTCCTCACACAACTCTAAATAAATCTCAGTTTCTCCAAACTCTATGGCTAGATCTCTCTTATCTTGATTAAATCTATCCTTAAGGTGCATATAAGCAATCCAATTAAGTTCTTTGCCTTCCTTAAGTACCTCCTTTTAATTTAAACTCATAGCTGTCTTGTTCAAAGTACAAAAAGCTGTCATAAAACAACCATCTCCAATTTTTACAGAGGTCATGCTTTTCTTTTCGACACAGACGGCTTGCTTTTAACAACTGTGTGACAAACAAAATCTGAGCAGTTGATGGTTTTCCACACTACGCCATCTGCATTGTAGTAAAAGCTTCACTGCACTAATTTCAGATATTTCAAACTACCTGCCAATACATGACTGCTCTCAGATCAAGATTAAATGGCATCTAAAGTCCTAAATTATTTGGGAGAAGTGTCTGTCCCTATAAATGTTGGTCTGAGGTCTGCAAGAAGTCTAATATTCTGTTAGACAAGGATTTTGGAGACCAGAGTTCAAGTCCCCATTTGACTAAAGAAACCCACTGGGCATCTTTGAGGAAGTCACACTTTTTCAGCCTCAAAGGAAGGCAAGGACAAATCCTCTGAACAAATCTTGCCAAGAAAACACCATGACAGGCTCCTACCTTTGAGTCAGCATTAGTTGGCATTATTTATCTATTTATTTATTTTACAGTATTTATATTCCGCCCTTCTCACCCCGCAGGGGACTCAGGGCAGATTACAATGTACATATACGTGGCAAACATTCAATGCCATAGACACACAACATATATAGACAGACACAGAGGCAATGTAACATTCCAGGTTTTCTTGATGGTATTTTGGCCACCAGGGGAGCTGTCCTTTCACTGACCATTTATGACACTTATGAAGTACTTCCTCATTCTTTGCATGCTTGCTGGAGATTTGTATGGCCCCGTAAATTAGTTAAATTTGCCTCCCCACATAAGCGGTACCTAAATTTCCTACTTGACAGATGCAACAGGCTGCAAAGGTCAACAGCAAGCTACACAAAATTGGTCGGAAGCTCACTCCGACCCGGGCTGGCTTCAAACTCAAGAGCTTTCGGTCAGTTGTGATCTTAATGCAGCTGACTCCCAGCCAGCTGTGCCATAGTCCCAGTGCATAACCTAAGGACATGCAACAACATGGCCCCTTGTCGAATTCCCTCCCTAATAATATCAGGGCAGCCCCCTCCCTCTTAGTGTTTAGAAAGAGAGTCAAAACCTGGCTCTGGGAACAGGCATTTGAAAAACAGAGCAGTGCAGGAATGTTAGTATAGAATATGTGCAATTTGATTATGGATTGGTCTTTAGACTATGACTTTGGATGACGTGATTCATTGAAATGTATTTTTATTATGCTCATTATGTTTTAATGTTTGTGTTAACTTACATTTTAACTGATGTGGTATGTTTTAAGGCAGCATGGAGGTGTGATTGTAAGCTGCCTTGAGTCTCCCTTGGTTTAGAGAAAGGTGGGATATAAATAAGGTAAATAAATAAATAAATATTGTATGTTTTAATTATATTGTTTTAAGGTATATCTTATTTTAATGTATATCTTATTTTTAAACTGTTTACATTGATTTTACGCATGCATCACTCTGATGCAAAACACCCCAGATGTTTTGGCCTACAACTCCCAGCTGTTAGGATTTCTGGGAGTTGAAGGCCAAAACATCTGGGGACCCGTAGGTTGAGAACCACTGATCTAGTTGCATGGGAGGTGGGAGCATTAACTACTGTATATATGGTGAACTTTGAAATATTAATCTTCCTCCCTGTTTCTTATCATTACTACAAAAATAATACATTTTGCAGTGCTTTACAGACCCTTTTTTGTATTCTGCATCGAACTTTATAAGGTTCTAGTTCCCCACTCCATTATTGTAAGTGCAAAATTACAGTAATTGCTTTAATTGCACTGCAACATTTTAGACAAACGTGAATGCAGAGGAAACCAAAATGAATACAAAACCTTTCTATTTACATATTAATTAAAAGAAATAAAGTAGGAGGTGAATTCAAATGCCAAATAAATCCAACTTTCTAGGCCACTTGACAGTATGGTTTCTGCAATATTTCACTACATTCATTTGCAAAAAGTAGACTACCTAAACTTACCTAAAAAGCTGATCTTCCAGTTAATAATTCTACACATAATTGAGGTGAATGGAAGAGAAAGGATGAGAAACTCTTGTAAAGGCTACTGCAGGTGGATGGGGACAATAAACATCAAACCATAGAGGTTTGATGTTCATTTCACATTCATTTCTTTTTTCCTACATACGATCTCTTTCATTTCCTATTTCATTTGCTATGGGCTAACCAATTTCAAACTTTGAATGTCAACAGCCATATTCTTAAAGATGTTCAATAGGATAAGATGCTTATTCACATTTTGGTTAAAACAATGTATTCTAGATTTGTTGCAATAAATACATACCACAATTTCAGTAGCATTTTTACATAAATTATTCTGAGCAACAGAATTTGGCCAACAAATCTCAGAGTAGGATATAAACTAGGCCAACTCTCTGAAGGGCATATGTTCTCCTTCACCACCCTCCACCTTCGTGATTTGGAGAAGAAGGAGTTTGCAGGCTTCTCTTACCATAATGTGTTGTGCCACCCACAATCGCAAACAGTTTAATTTGAACAGTTTTAGTTTTGTACCAATCCACTTCAAATTGTAGTTCCTAAAGCTGTCCTGTTGCAAGCAGTCACAGCTAAGAGGGTGATGAACATAAACCTAGGAGAAAGCTAAGGTTGTGTGTATCTCCCAGAAGAGTTTACTGGCATTAAACTTGCATTGTTGTTGATGTTGTGTGTCTTCCAATTATTTTTGACTTAGGGTATCCCTAAGGGAATTCCGTCCTAGGGTTTTCTTGGCAAGAGTTATTCAGAGAGGATTTGATATTGTCTTCCTTTGTAGCTGAGAAATGAGAGAGACTTGTCCAATCACTTGACCATAGACCAGTGTCTATGGTCAAGTGAGAGTTTAAGCCCTGATCTCTCCAAGTCCAACATTTAAATCACAACACCACACTGGCTCTATCTTCATACAAGGAGAGTGAAGAGGCTATCTCAGGCAGCAAATATTGAGAGGACAGCAGTAGGAACCACCTAGTTTTTGTGTATGAGAATCATAGTCAATCGGCCCATCCTGCACCCCCTAAGTTGGCGTGGAGGAGAATCAGGTGGGGCAAAGTATTGCATCCCATTAAAGTTCAATTCCTGTAATTGAAATGTAAGAAGTCCATCTTGCCATTTGCCTCAGGCAGCAACATGTATTGGGTTTGCCCTGATGTTATTCTTCTTCATAAACTCATATTGGAAAGCTATGACCCTCCAGATATGAATTGCAGCTCCCATTAGATGTATTAATGCCAGATTCCAGATTTAAAAATCTGGTGTTTTTATCGTTCCACCACTAGTCTCCTTAGTTACTGGCCTAATTACAATATTTTGTCCCATATACAGTAGACCTAGAGAATTATTTCACAGGCCTGCAACCCACGTATAAATGAATTCAATATCCATAGTTACACTTACCCACATTCCAAATAATAATAATAATAATAATAATAATAATAATAACATTTAAAGTATTTCAATACAATTTAAAATCTACAAAAAATACAAACATTAAAACAGAATTAAATGTCAATGATATTTTTAAAAATCAGTTAAATGCATAAAAACTTATTCAAAGTTAAAAACCACAGTATCACCTGACTTGATCTTAAAAACCTCCTTCTTTAAAAGTCTGCCTGAATAAAAAGGTTTTAGCCTGCCACCAGAAGAACAGCAGGGAATGGGCCATTCTGTCTTCCCTGGGCAGGGAGTTTCAGAGTCAAGGGGCAGCCACTGAGAAGGAAGGCCCACTCTCGTTTCCACCAACCAAGCTTGAGATAGAGGTGGGACTGAGAGAAGGGCTTCTCCCGAAGATCTCAGGCCCTTGACAGATTTATATAAGGGGATACAGTCAGCAAAATGGCCTGGACCTGAACCGTCTAGAGCAGTGGTTCCCAATGTTTTTTGACCAGGGACCACTTTGACAGAGACTGCTTGACCAGGGACTACTTAACCAAGGCCCACTTTGGCTAGAGACCACTCTTCAACATTAGTACCAAAAGTATTACAAATCAGTTTTTGGTCAACTTTAGATTTGGTTTGGGGTGCTGATTCAGAAAATTGCATTGGATAGACCACATCAGTTGTAGTTTCTGATACAGAATATATACAGAACATATGTCATGGCTAGTGACAGGGAAGGGGTGGCACGCAGCGTGAAGGGAGCAGAAATAAAATAAAATAAAATATAAAATAAAGAGGAAGGAGGCTTGCAGACCAGATTTCCATCCTCACGGCCCACTGGTGGTCCATGGTTCACAGGTTAAGAACCACTGGTCTAGGGCTATAAAGGTCATAACCAACACTTTGAATTGTGCCTGGAAACAAATGGGCAGTCAGTGGAACTGCTGCAACAGGAAGGTTATCTGCTCCCTGTAGCCAGTTCCAGTTAGCAACCTGGCTGCAGCTCGAGCACTCATCACAGGCAATCCCACGTAAAGGGTGTTATAGTAATCTGGACAGAATGTAATTAAGATATGTACCAATGTGACCAGATCTGGCTTTTCAAGCAACAGGCACAGTTACTGCAGAAGTTTTAATTGTACAAAGGCCCTCTTGGCCACTGCAGATACTTGGGAGGCCCCAAAACTCTGGACCTGTGTCTTTAGGGGGAGTGTGACCACATCCAGCACAGGCTGGATCCCTATTCCATGATTTGACCTCCAATTGACCAGGAGCATCTATGTCTTGTCTGGATTAACTTTTAATTTGTTTGGCCACATCCAGTTAATTACTGATGACAGACCCTGGTTTAGGGTCAAGATAGCTTCCTTGGCTTTAGGTGGGAAGTAGTAGAGTTGGGTGTCATCTTCATATAGGTGGCATTATACTCCAAAACTCCAGATGACCTCTCCTAGCAGTTTCATATATATGTTAAATGGCATGAGGGACAAAACAGAACCCTAATGCTATTGACTAGAAGTTCGAATAGGAGTCACCCAGCACCACCCTCTGGGTATGGTTCTTCAGGAAGGACCGGAGCAAATGTAAAGCTGTACAAGCACATTGAGCATGGCTCTTTACAATTACCTGTTAAGTGTTGCCTTAATGTTTTGTAATTTGTCTTTTGTGTTTTTGTTTTTTTGGATGTGTCTTTTGTCCTTTATTATTTGTTTTTAATTCAATGTATATCGAAACTGGGGCAGCAATACAAGTTTTGCAGGGCAGGGGGAGATATCTCATGTCATGTCTTTTGGTCTCTGTTCTGTGTGATTATTGTGTAATTTACAGAAATGCTTTGATCTGTATCTTTTATGGAACTGAATTTTAATGTGTGTTTGTAGAACTTTTATAGCATTTGTGTGTTTTTAACTGTGCTGCGACTTACCTCAAGCTGTGGGGAGAGATAGGTAACAAATAAAATTATTATCAAAGCAGTGCCTCCCAGTCACATCCCAGTGAGACAACCCAGAAAGACACCATGGTTGATGGTATTGAAAGGCACCAAGAGTTCCAAGAGAACCAACAGGGACACACTCCCCCGTCTAGCTACCTGCATAGGTCATCCGCCAAGGCAACCAAAACAGTCTCTGTTCCTTAGCCAGGCCTAAAACCAGGTTGAAAATGATCTAGATAATCCATTTCATCCAGAAATCTCTGGAGTTGGGATGCCACCACATGATCCAAAACCTTGCTCAGAAGGGGAAGGTTGGACATCGGCCAATAGTTGTCCATTATTGAGGGGTTCAGGAGTGGCTTTTTAAATATAGCATTCAAACTGACTCCTTTAGGTAAGTTGGAATTTTGACTTGTTCCAAGGAAGCACTGACCACCACCGTCATCCCCTCTGCCTGTTTGATCAGCCAGGAAGGGTAAGGATCTAGAAGAAATGTGGTAGCTCACACATCTACAAGTATCCTGTCCACATTCTTAGGCTGCACAAACTGAAAGGTATCTATCAACACTGGACAAGCAGGAGTTAGAGTTATACCTACTGGAGCTGTATTCAAGTTGGAATGGATCTACGTGACTTTATCTGCAAAGTGCCAGTGGGCTATTGAATCGTCAGAATTTTTTCCTTGAAGACCAGTACGTAATAGCCCTCTGACCACTCGAAACAGCTAAGCTAGGCAGATCTTTGCAGATGAAATGATGGCAGCACTAAATGATTTCTCTGCTGTCTCCATTGCTGTGGAGTAGGCTTTCAAATACGCTCTAGCCCATGCTTGGTCAGATTCACTTTGGGTTTTCTGCCAACATCTCTCTAGTTTCTGTCTCACTTCATCGCTGCCAACTCCTTGAAAAACCATAGGGCTGGTTTGGGTCTACTCCATGAGAAGGGACCTTCAAAAGCAATCATGTCCACTGCCTTGGCCATTTTTCCATTCCAGAGGCCAATCAGAGCTTCGACAGAATCACCTGCAGAGGTGACAAGAAAATCCCCAAGAGTAATCAGAAATCCATCTGGATAAATAAGCCTTTGGAGGTGGATCCATCCTAATTGGTGCCCCACCCCTGTGGAGGTTTGAAGTCCAAGTGAGTCTAAACCTGACCTAGTAGTGATCAGAGCATATCAATGGAACTGTGACAAGTTCCTTCACACCACAACCCACACCATCTCATCCTGCCCACAAAACAAGGTCTAAAGTGTACTGGGCAGCATGAGTACAACCAGACACCACTTGGGATATACCCATGATTGTCATGGAGGCCATAAAGTCCTGAGCAACTTCTGAAAGGGCAGTCTTGACATGAATGTTGAAGTCTCCCAGCACTAGTAGCCACTGATACTCCAATGCCAACCCCGAGACCACCCTGGAGAGTAGCAGGATGGGCGGTACACCAATTGAATCCCTATTCTGTCCCGGCTAACCACCTTTAGGTAAAATACCCTTCTGTTTGTGGACCACTAAATTTTAATGCAATTTAGTAGTAAACGTATGACCCACGTACTGCCAAAATACATTCCCTATTAACCACAGGGGGTCTTGTACTGTATCTCCTGCACATTTGGGGATCATACTGTATTGTAGCTGTTTATTGTATATTTTTGGGTGCTAAATTCAAAAAAGAAAATAAAAATGTCTTGCCATACACAGTACTTTCACAAATTTCATTACTAATTTCATCCAATAACATTTCACAGCACAGAAACATCAAAGCAAGTGATGAAAAATCCTCTTGTTATGGAGCAAATCTCTGGTCATTCTTGGATTTGGAATGCCAAATTCCTTTTAAATCAGCACACGTTTTTAAATAGTTTTTATAACCCTCAATTTTGCTGGCCTGAGTTATGTAAATAAATGTTAGTTGATATTTGATTCAGCAGGCACACTCTAGTTGGGGCTGACAATTGGATTTAGTCTGGGTTGAGAATTGTACAGTCCTCAGATATTGTTAAACGTCAAACTCCAATCTCCTTAGCTAGCATAGCAAATTATGAGGAATGCTTCACTATGTAGTCTAATAACATACTTGATTTAGACCAGAGTGGGTAAGATGTGACTACACCATTCCTCTCCAACCCCCCAAAAGGCCTTTTTGTGAACAAAAACATGATAGAGATGCCTCCACATTCTCTAGAGGTAGGGGCAAATTATACCTATTCTCTATCCTATCTATCTGGCTGTCTATATTTATTTAACAGAGTAGGTACGGCCCTCTAAGGCAGGGGTCCTCAAACTAAGGCCCGGGGCCCGGATGCGGCCCTCCAAGGTAATTTACCCGGCCCTCGCTCAGGGTCAACCTAATTCTGAAACAACTTGAAAGCACACAACAACAACAACAACAACAACAACAACAACAATCCTATCTCATCAGCCAAAAGTAGGCCCACACTTCTCATTGAAATACTAATAAGTTTATATTTGTTAACATTGTTCTTCATTTTAATTATTGTATTGTTTTTAAGTGTCTTTTGCACTACAAATAAGATATGTGTAGCATGCATAGGAATTCATTCATGGGTTTTTTTTTTCAAATTATAATCTGGCCCTCCAACCGTTTGAGGGACTGTGACCTGGCCCTCTGTTTAAAAAGTTTGAGGACCCCTGCTCTAAGGTCTCCTTAGGGGGGCAATGCAGCCCCCTAACCTTCCACTGTATCCCCAATCTAGATTTTAACTTCTACTGTCAGTTCTTATTAACTACAACAAATAGTACAGCTAGATGAAAACTACTGGTGAAAATTGTGAAAAATACTGGAATGATGATTATAGAGTGCAATTTCGGTGCATTGGCATGCAGAATGCTTGTGTACACCTTCATAAAAATCTGTGATTATTCTGTAAACTAATGCTTGAATGAATAAAACTATGTCAACTTTGTCCATTGTTCTGGGGTGTCTATACCTCCTGAAGAGTATAGAATGCAACCAACATATATGCACATACCACTATTTCTTCATTTGCATACCTAGTATTACCTGGAGATTTCATTTAATCTGCATTTTAACTGGACCAAACTCATCCACAGTTTCATATACAGATCATAAACAAAGCAAACACAGTTCTTTCCATTTTGTTACAGTGTTCCTGGGAAAAAACATACAGCAAATGCATTTTTATGTGAAAAAACACGTAAAAGTGTGTATTTTGTGAAAAACATAGCTGCAAAGATACAGTGAATATTTGCATTCTTCAGGAGAGTTGGTTCTTGATTAATGAAAAAATATATGACACAGACCAAGTGCGGAATGATCCCCTTCATCCTTATGAGGTCTTTTATGTGCATGTACAGGGCACAACTCCAATCCTCTATATTACTGCATAACCATGACATCAAAGGATATGCTTCACACACACACACACACACACACACACATACACACACAAACAGTTCCATCTCTTATTTGTTATCATTTTAACACTAGAATTCAGGAACTCGTGCCTTTGCCTTCAGATAGCCCACGTCTGTGCTATAAGTCAACTAACAGTACAAGATGAAAAATGGTTTGTGTGCCTGATAATTATAGAATGTAATGTATTCTAATGTCCCCTCTAATGTTTAAAGTGGTCTTGGAGCACATACCCAACCATTTGTCTGGTTGAACACTCCTCACTTCTTTCCTAAATCCCTGAATATAGATGAACAGTGGCTGCTGCTACTTTGGTCTACAGAGAAAAATCAAGGGATTGTTCATAAAGGCATGAGTACCACGTTGTTACTCATACAGAGTAACATAGCAGTACTGAGACTTCTTGAGAAATTCAATGTTCTCTGCCTAAGAAAGGGGCCAGTGGGTTCATAAAAGACAGACACACCCTGGATCCCATGAGGAGTTACTGTATATATTCAAGCATAAGCTGACCCAAAACTAAGTTGAGACACCTAATTTTACCACAAAAAACTGGGGAAACATATTGACTCAAGTATAAGCTGAGGGTGAGAAATGCAGCCGCTACTGGTCAATTTCAAAAATAATAATAAGAATAGATATAATTAAAATTACATTAATTGAGGTATCAGTAGTTTAAATGTTTTTGAACATTTACATAAAACTGTAATTTAAGATAAGACTGTCCAACTCTGATTAAACCATTATTCTAACATTCTTCAATGTAAATGTGCTTATGTATCCTTCCAATAATAATAAAGAGAGGAAAATAATAAAAACCAATAGAGTAAAATAATAAATGTAATAATAATAATAATAATAATAATAGAGTAAAATAATGTAAATGCAACAGCAGCAGCAGCAGCAGCAGCAGCAGCAGCAGCAACAACAACAACAACAACAACAACAACAACAACAACAGAGTAAAATAACAAATAACTTTGACTCGCATATAAGCCAAGGAAAGCTTTTTCAGCCTAAAAAATGGCTGAAAAACTCGGATTATATTTGAGTATATATGGTATTTTACTGCTGCTAATGGAGTTTAAATATTATGATTCTTTGTCTCAATTCCCACGTAAACTCCTCATGGAGTTTAAATATTATGGTCAATTCCCACGTAGTCAAGGGTGGAGTGGCCTCTACCTGCACTGAGATTCTTCCAGGCCAATAGAATAATAGAAATAACATCTGATACAAAATGTAGAGCCCTTGACTCCAGCATCACTTTTTTCTTTTCCTTTATGACTTTTAAACATTTTTTACCTGATGAAGAAACTAGTGGAGATTCTAAAGCTGGCATGACTTGTTTTGTGAATTTTGGTTCACCAATAAATGTGTTGCTCTTTTGTGTACTTTGTGACTCAGTTTTTGATGTCCGAGATATTTTTTTAAAATAGCTAAAGGTTCACAAAATAGAAAAATTAAAACAAGAAGTTGCAGTCATTCTGCAATGATCTTATCGTGCAAGCCATGTTTGGATCTCCAGATGTTTATATTTCGTTTCCCTACATCCTCACCCAATATAGTCAAAGGGAACATATTATAAGAACTTCATCAAAAAAAATCCCAAACATTTTCTATATACCCATTTCCTAGTGAGAAGTCTTGAAAATATATAGGGACAGTATTAAGAAAGCAGATAATTTAATTTTTCACACTGTTATTGATAACTTTTTAAAAAGTGAAAGTAGGGTTTATTCCTTGAGGTTTTGTTTTTTTCATATTGTGAAATACCAATCATGAAGCTCATGCCCCATTATTTTGACAAAAAAATCTGATTCAATGAAGGATGCCATCAGTGAAACAAGGAAGGAGATGACTTCTGTTAATGCACCATGCCTTTTGCCTACCACTTCCTACACCTTTCTAAGTAGAGAGGAGGGTGGATTACCATTCCCACTCTGTCAGCAGAGGGACACCAAGTGGCTACATTTCTTTGCTCAAGAGTTGAATCTGTTTTCTATCATCTGAGTCTCTTATTCACAAGACATCCAACACTCTATATATTCTGTCCAATTAGAATATGATCTATAACACATCTCTGTCTCTAAGGTTTCCCTAATCTTGCTTGGAGAATATGCTATACTCTCTGTCATCCTCCGCTCTCTTCGAAAATACTCTCTTTTGACCATGAAATGAAATTGCTATGAAACATTTATGGTGATGCTGAGAGCCTGTGTAGTGCTGTGGTTTGAGCATCAGACTATGAATCTGTGTTTGATTCCCCATTTGGCCACTGGGTAAGCTTGGCAAGTCACTTTCTGTCCTCAAACCCCTGGTTCACCTTAGGATTCCATACATCAGAAATTCCTAGAAGACACACAACAACACAACTATTTGATAAGGCTGGTGCATTTTTGTGTCTAGGACTTGTTATTCACCAAGTGCTCAGTAAGGCATTGTAAGTAGAGTTTCCGTGGAAAGCAATTCTTCCTCCACTGCCTTTGTGCCAAATGTTATACACTTTCAAGTAAAGCTTAGGTAAACAATCATATCAAACTGTGATAGAAATAAAGGTTTTATAAAGAACCTAAATTATATAAAAAAATTCATCCATTGACCTTATTTAATTAAATAGGCAAGTGTGCAATTGCATATGATTTCATTATATACATCGGATTAAAAATTCACATGCTTTTATAAAATAAAAAAATATATTTAAACTCTTTGGCATTAAGTAACTATAAAAGTAACTTCAGTTATAAAATGGTCTGTGAAATGCTGTGAGTGTCAGTTTGCAAACTCCATGGAGGCTTGAAAGAACACCATTAGGGTATAATTACATACATGTCCATTCTGAATCCCCTCTGAATTCAACGGCCTCACACCATGGGAAGTGTGTAGCACAGCAATCTGGTGTAAAATACCATTGCTGGAGTTTATGAACTATGCAGAGTCACTGATCTGAGTCCTTGTTTTGAAGCACCCTGTGATGTAAGGAAACTTCTGCATTGGGTTCAGCTACCTTAGCCTTGTCTTAAGCACACTTATATGGAAAAATGTCCTGCTGACACATATAGAAATTTTCCCCTTAAGAAAGAACGCTGCATATTCCAGTTCTGATTTCAATAAAACTAAACTACCTTGAAATAAGTGTATTAAATTACAGAAGTCTGCACAAATAATATGCATACTTTTCAGCAAGGTGACGTTCAGTAAGCATAGGGCCATGGTGGTGCAATAGATTAAACCCTTGTGCTGCTGAACTGCTGACCTGAAGATTGGCAGTTTGAATCCCGCTGTTAGCCTAGCTCCTGCCAACCTAGCAGTTTGAAAACATGCAAATGTGAATAGATAAATAGGTACCGCTTTGGCAGGAAAGGTATAAGACACTCCAAGCAGTCATGCCTTTCACACAACCAGGAGGTGACAATGTAGGCTCCTTGGCTTGAAAATGGAGAACAGCACCTCCCCGGAGACAGGGATGAGCACCACCTCCAAAGCCAGAAATGAAAGGAGAAGCCTCTGCCTTTGTTTGTGTCTCTCATTGTATTGTAACAAGGCATTGAATGTTTTCCAGTATCTGTTTACACTGTAATCTGCTTTGTGTCCCCACAGGAAGAAGGGCTGAATATAAATAAAGTGTTGTTGTTATTATTAGTGTTATTATTATTATATTCTGGAGTAAGTAAGATACTATTTTTATAAATCAGTACAAAATTCACATCTTGATAAATCCCACGTGTGTGTGTGTTCCCTTTTTATGGAATCCATTACAAATCCATTTCTCCAGAATGGGGAAGGCACATTTATTTGACTCTAAATGTTTCAAGATCCAATTAGTTCATACTTTGAACTTAACATAGTCACGGTAGCATAATCAATCAGGTTGAAAACTCAGTTGTAAATCTGATTTAAAACACACACACAAGAACCACCTCTTTGAAAAATCCATCTCCTACAAATCAAGGCACCCAAAAATGGCTTAAGCAACCCATTCCTAGATAAAAGAATTTTGCTGGCCCACATTTTCCTGCCTCGCTAACCTTCAGCTTAAAAGATTACTGATATGCTTACTTAAAGGGTCTTAAAGTTTTAAATCCCCAGTTGAAATTGTGTGTGTGTATGACCCCAGAGAAGCAATGTTAGAAAAAGGGCAGCTAAGGAAAGCATTTTAATATTTCTACTGGGCTCTTTTTTGGAAATGATTTTAATAGGCTTTCAGGTTCCACCATTTTATCCATTAAGGCCTCCATTAGCAAAAGAAAAAAGAAAGAAAATAGTAAGGATGAGTGAGAGTCTTCTAAATGTCTGCCCAAAATTGTGTAGAAGATTTCAAAAATTACGCCAGCAGAGCATAATTATCTTTAATTTTCAACTTTCAGGAGAAAAGTATGGAGTGTACAAGGACTGAAAGGAAATTTGTGCTCTAAAATGTTGTCCGCTGAACTTGAGAATGTTTTTTTTTTTCTCATTTTCAAAAACCAGAGAGGGACCTGTACCTCTCTGGTTTTTGAAAATGAGAAAAAATGCAGGACTTGCCACATTTCTTGACCCTTTGTTCAGAGTTCGGTATTCCCTTCTACAGCCACTAATTACTTCTAACCGATCCATTTGTACAGCTGTGAAAAATCCTGAGACTGCACCAGAAAATTGCAGAGGCCAATAACTGATATAATTGTGACATGTATCACAAGAAAATTACAGATTTATTATAACCAATGCGTGTCACATTACTGTTAATTTTTTTCAAGTTGAACAAACAAAATTCTGTTATTATGTTGGTAATTATCGTAGATTCTGGCATCAAAAGCATGCATATCACAGCACTCCTTAAGCAACAGGCATGAAAAAAGGTTGCACTTCTGGTAAATTTACTTTTCTCATAAATGATATTTTTCCCAAGTGAGTGATACAGAGTATTTTCTGAACTTATTATTGTTGTTCCTTGATATGCCTCTCAATTTTATCTCTGTAGATTTGCAATTTGAATATTATTTCAGGAATTTTGCAAAGTCAGTGCTTGTCCATGGGAAAAAAAATAACATAATATTATTTAAAAACATCCGAAACTACCAAATAGTTTCTTCCCGGTTTATTATTTATTTATTTATTTATTTATTTACTATATTTGTATACTGCTCTTCTCAGCCCTTGGGCGACTCAGAGCAGTTAACAATAGCAAATAGGTTTATCCTTCAGCCACAAACTTATCTCACTTAATTACAACATTAAACCCAGCTCATGAGAGTTTTATAAGTCTTAATTGATGTGGGTGATTTTAAAGCAGAGTCCTCCACTGTTAAAATAGCAAGTTTGGAGAAAGTCAGTTCTGTCTCATCTGTATTTCAGTCCATAGATTCTCAGTTTAGTTTGTTTTGGGGGAGGGACATGTGTGTTATGCTCTTTCCATAAATACTTATTTGTAGGAAATATTTTTTTAGAAGTTATATATGGTCCCAAAGCAAGACCCTTTCACCTCTAGCCCTAGGGGCCATGGTAGCACAGCAGTTAAAACTGCTAGCTGCAGGTAAAGCTGCAGACCAGAGGGTTAGCAGTTCAAAGCGAACATTCTCTCATGATCAAGCATTATGGACTATGAGCTGCTAGAGTAACTAAACAGTTGGGGTGAGCTCCCAACTGTCAGCCTTAGCTTCTGCCTACCTAGCAGTTCGAAAGCATGCAATGCGAGTAGATCAACAGGTACCACTTCGGTGCGAAGGTAAAAGGGCTCTGCATGCAAACATGCCAGCAAAAAGATTAGAGATGTCTATGGACAGCATGGAAAATGGAACAAGAGCACCTCCCCATGGCCAGAGTTGAGGATCAGCTCCAGACACCAGAGATGAAAAGGGGAAGGCGTTTACCTTATCTTTGTATTATATGTCATTGTTCATTGTATAAAAGGCATTTAATATGTACTGTAATCCACTCTAAATCCCTCCAGGGAGATAAAGCAGAATATAAATAAAGTGTGTCGTTGTTATTGTTGTTGTGCAATTCCTGGGTGCAATTTTATATGGTCTTATCACGTTTATAAGACTTATCTTGAGGACTGAAACAACAGATTTCCATGTATACATTCTCTCCTGATCAAGCATCCCGGACTATGAGCTGCTGGAGTAAATAAACGGAGCTACTAATTCAACACATTTTCTTCTAACTCAAGGGAGAAAGTCTGTGTAATTAACTCTAATGAGATTAGATGAACTTGTTATTAATTTCCCTGAATGGTATAGAGCTCTGAAATGCCTTGTGCTGTTGTGCTATAGATCTGTTAACTTCTGGTAAGTAAACATCCGCATTTACCATTTAAAATGAAACTGTCAACAAACTACATGGATGAAAAGCAGCCTGTACTCAAATCTAGTCTACATTTGAAGCAAATTAAAGTCGGTCCAGAGATACACTTGAATTATCTAAAGAGCTGAAATAAACGGAGACAGGAATTCAAAGGCAAGAGCAGGCAGTGCATAATGAGAGGAGATGGCTATAATTTACCTTACCTGAACTTTGCTCCATTACTTCCTTCTGACACATGTCTTGGACATTCACGGTGCAATTCACTATAAACTCTGGGGACGAGCAGTCATTATTCAGCTGAAATTCCTCACACTGATAACACTGTATTTGCAAAGCAAACCCTAGAATGGAAAGAAATGTTATTAGGTTTGCATTAAAACATCTCCAAATACGGCACTCTCAGGCATATTTACATGAAGATAATTCAATTTATGGGGAAATGAGTGAAAGTGTGTTAAGCCATCCTGTAAAGAACTAGGAAGGAGGTGTGAATATGTTTAGGACTGATTTTTCTATACTCCTCTCCTTTACGTTTAATTCTGTGTTTGGCCTGGCTGTAGGCTCTTCAGTGAAGGCCACCATATCTTCTCCCAACAGCGCTGGCTATTTACAGAGGCAGCCCTCTCAAGGTATTATTTCTTTTTCCAATTCCTCAAAGGCTGTTTGGCTGCATCAGGCTCGACTGCATCCAGCAGAGGGCAGAACGAACAGCAATGAACCAGGAACAAAATTGATCTGTTTTGCACAGCCACTCAGCCCTCTGCCTCTCCTCCTTCCAGAGCTCTTTCCAAAAGCACTAGGCTTCTTTTAAAAAAGCAAACAAACCGATGATGCAGAAAAGGAGGAGGGAGAAAGTGATGCTCCTAATAGATGCGCTCCGGAGGGTTTGCTTTTTTTCCTCTCCTCCTGTGCCAAAGGGTTTACTTAACTACTAATTAATTGCAAATGATTTAATTACTGTTTTGCCATGCACAATTACAGCGGCAAAGGCATCCCATGCTCCCCGCTCCTTTATCATGTAAACCAATGGAAATGGAAGGGAAGGCCAGGGAATGCTGTTCTGTCTCCATCTGATGGAGCAACAGGACCTGGGCAACAGGAGGTGCATCTGCACTGGAGAATGAATGCAGTTTGGCACCACTTGAACTGCCATGGCTCAAGGCTATGGAATCCTGGGAGTTGTAGTTTGGTTCCCTTTTGACAGAGAAGGATACAGAACTGGTCAAATAATAATAAACAATCATAAATCTTTATCTGTATCCCGCTTTTCTTCCACTAAGGGAAGAGTAAAACTATTCTTTTGCACTCCCGAGAGTCCACTGCTCTCAAAAGTCCATTGCATTGATTGATGGCTGTTAAAGTGGTGTTAAACTGTGTTTTTTCTAGTGTAGATGCTCCCAATACCCCTCTGGGGCTCTTGCACCCCCCAAAACAAGCCCACAGTGGCACAATGGGTTAAACCCTTGTGCTGGCAGGACTGCTGACCGAAAGCTCAGCGGTTTGAATCTGAGGAGTGGGGTGAGCTCCTGACTGTCAGCTCCAGCTTCCCATGTGGGGACATTAGAGAAGCCTACCACAGGATGGTAAAACATTCAGGTATCCCCTGGGCAACGTTCTTGCAGACGGCCAATTCTCTTACACCAGAACTGACTTGCAGTTTTTCAAGTTGCTGGCACTAAAAAAAAAAAAACCCGCCCAAAACAAGGAGATGGGAGAGAGAGTGAGGAGAGGGTTTCTTAGAGAAGCACAATGTCCTAAAGGTTTTGCCTTGAGAGGTCTTGGGAAACCTTTGAGTGCATCTACAATCCAGAATTCATGCAGTTGGGTGACTCTTTATCTGCAATTTCTCAGTGCTTTGGAATCTGTAGTTTGGTGAGGGCCAGAGAAGCCTAAAGTTACAACCACCCCCAAACACCCCACAGCATTGAACCATGGCAGATAAGGATAAAGTGGCCTCAAAGTGCCGGAATTCTACAGTGTGGATGGAGGCACACCTGAGCAACTAGGTTAGATGCCACTGAAAGAGCTCTTTGGCCACTGAGCCAGGGCAGGGAAAGGCCAGGTGGGTGGACAGCTCCTGGATGCAGGGGAGAGGCAAGGGAGGGAAAGAAAGAAGGAAGGAAGGAAGGCAGGAGGAAAGAAGAAAGGAAGGAGGAAGGGAGGCAGGAGGAAGGAAGGAGGAAGGAAGAAAGGGGAGGGAGGAGGAAGGCTGGAGGAAGGAAAGAAGGATGGAGGAAGGAGCAAGGAAGAAAGGAGAAGGAAGGAAGAAGTAAGGAGGAAAGAAGGTAGGAGGAAGGAAGGATGGAAGGAAGGAAGGAGGGAGGAGGGAGGAAAGAGGAAGGAAGGAGGGAAGAAGGTAGGAGGTAGGAGGAAGAAAGGAAGGAGGAGGGAGGGAGGAAGAAAGAAAGAAAGAAAGAAAGAAGGAAGGAAGGAAGAAGCAAGGAAGGATGGAGGAAGGAAGGAGAAGAAGGAAGGAAGAAGTAAGGAAGGAGGAAAAAAGGATGGAAGGGAGGAAGGAGGTCCTCGCCCGCCTTGTCAGTCGGGACTGCCACGGAGGCTTCCCATCCCTCTTGTCCCCGGTTTGGGAGGAAAAGCGGGACCTCCGAGGAAGAGCAGGCGGGACTGGCTCTTCTCCTCCGCCCGCCTCTGGGGGAAAGGGCTGCCTTCCCGCTCAGCCACGGAAACCCACCCACCGGGCGAGCCTCACTCCCTCGGTCGCAGAGGGACCCCAGCCGGGAAAGCGGCGAAAAGGCGCCCCCGCGCAACCCCGCCCGGCAAGCCCCGCTCTCTCTCGGGGAGAAGTCTGTCGCAGCTGGATCCCAGGCACGAACTTGGCCACGGAGCTTGGAGAGACCCCCAGGCCACCCAGCACGACCCAGACCTTCCTTCCAGGCAGGTTCACGCCGCCCAAGCCTCCACCCGGCGCTTACCTGGCGGCAGGCACAATCCCCAGAAAGTTGTGGCCACGGCAAGGAGCCACATCCTCTTGGAGTCTCTCCCCTCCTCTTCCTCCTCTTCCTCTTCCTCCTCGTCCTGCTCTTGCTCTTCCTCTGCCGCGGAGAGGAGCCGGGCTGGCTTCCTCCCCGCTCCCGCTCCCTCCAGCCTCGCCGGAGTTGAGAGACTGAAAGTCCGGCGGAAGGAAGGGAAGGAAGGCGCCGAGGAGAGAAAAAGGAGAGGAGAGGAGGGAGGGGAGGGGAGGGGGGAGGAGGAGGCGGGGAAAGAGACCCAGGGAGAAAGAAGAGGAGGAGGAGGACCCCCTCCCTCTCCCCGGGATCACGTGACGCCTCCCTCCTCTCCTCCCCACTCCCCCCCTCCCCTTCCCAAAGGGAAAGAAGAAAGTTCAGAGCAAAGGCGGGATTATGTGTTCAGGAGCGGACCCTCCGAGGTTTGCCTCGGCTCCAGAGGGTCCTCAGAAGAGGCGACACAGAGTTCAGTCCTGGAGTGGCACCTGCTCAGGTGGCTCCGGCTCTCCTCCTTGGTTTTGAGGGCTGGTTGGGGACAGCGCCCAGTGACTCCTCTAGAGACACTTCGCCCATTCATTCATTCATTCCTTCCTTCCTCCGTTCGTTCATTCATGCATTCATTCCCCTGATTCCGCCGCTCTTTCCTCTCCCGTGGGCTGCCCTTCTCTTCAGGCGCCTCAGTTCCTCTCCTCCTCCGCCCCAGGGCTGTGTGGCAGGACGAGCCCTTTGGCTTGAAGGGATCTTCTGAGAGGGACAGTCCTCCGCCTCTTCTGAGTCTCGGAGTCTCATCACACTAGAAAGAAAATCCACTTGGTTTCTGCCTGCTGCAGAGTTTTGGGGTTTGCCGTTTAGTGAGGCTGTTAAAGGCTCCTCCCTAAACTACAAACTCTAGAATTCTGCAGGAGGCAGAAACCGGATTTTAAGTGGATTTTTCCCCCTCTAGTGTGATTTTTTTCCGTGTCAGGAGCGACTTGAAAAACTGCAAGTCGCTTCTGGTGTGAGAGAATTGGCCGTCTGCAAGGACGTTGGCCAGGAGACGCCGGGATGTTTTGATGTTTTACCATCCTTCTCTCATGTCCCCGCATGAAGAACTGGAGCTGAACCTGCAACCTGTGGGTCTTCAGTCCTGCCGGCACGAGGGTTTAACCCACTGCGCCACCGGGGGCTCTCGGGTGAGGAGACTCTTCCGAGGGAGGCGGTGGGCGCTTGGCTTCACCCTCCCGAGTGTTTTGAGGCGAGTTCGGACTGCGGAGGGCGAGCCAAGCGCAGTCTTCCTCGCTCCTTCTCTCCCTTTCCTCCCTCTCTCCTTCCTCACAGCGGGGACTTGGCCATGCCCCTTGGGTCCCTTTCCTGGCCGGCCCCGTCCCCTTGGCCCAGGGGGCAGCAACGCCCCCTGAGTCGCCAGAGCCTACCAAGAGCCGAGCTCCGGCTTTGAAGCCCAGCGGGTCCACTCCAGAGGCGCAGAGACAGAGAGAGAGAGAGAGAGAGCGAGCCAGGCGCCATGCCCTCCCATTCTGGGCAAAGGGAGGAGGGGGCGCTTTTTCGCATTCAGACCAGACGAACTCCGCTTTGAAACCGCATTGGCTTCCCCTCCCCTGTCGGTCCTGCATGCCCTCTCACCCTCAGTGCCTGCACCTGCCTTCCTTTGCTTTGGGGAGAGTTTTTTTCCGTGTCAGGAGCGACTTGAGAAACTGGTGTGAGAGAATTGGCCGTCTGCAAGGACGTTGCCCAGGGGACGCCCGGATGTTTAATGTTTTAACATCCTTGTGGGAGGCTTCTCTCGTGTCCCGCGCATGGGAAGCTGGAGCTGACAGGGGGAGCTCACTCAACCCGCTCTCCCCGGATTCGAACCGCTGACCTCTTGATCAGCAGTCCTGCTGGCAGAAGATGCGCCTAAACACATCTTGTGGCGATCCATTTTAAGAGTGTCTTTGAGGACCCTGGCCTGGGGCGCCCACCCCTCCTTGGGGTCGTGAGGGGGGGGGGGCAGAGTTGGTTGTACTGCGGAGAAGGCCAAGGATGCTTCCGAGGAGGAAGATAAGCTTGAGGTGTCTCGCAACGGCTTTGCACACCTTCTGGGGTGCCTTCAAGGCGTTTCCGGCTCATGGCGACCCCATCACAGGGTTTCCTTGGCCAGGTTGGCTCAGAAGAGGTTCGCCTTGGCTTCCCCATGAGGCCGAGAGAGTGTGACTCGCCCAAGGCTTCCCAGGGATCATCCCACGGAGGAGGGGGGACTCAGAGCCTGGTCTCCACCCAGCGCTCCAATCAGGATGCCACAGCGGGTGCAAGGCCCACTGGGTGGCCCTGGGCACGGCACACTCTCTCGGCCTCAGAGAGAAACAACACCCCTCCCCCTCCCCAGAAAACCTCATGATCGGGTCGCCACAAATCGGAAGCGACTTGAAGGCGCACGGCAACTGATACTAGTAGGCAGCACCCCAGTGGCATGGTCTCCCGTGCGCTTCCAAGGAAGAGCGGGAAAAGGGACCAGGCGTCATTTGAAGGCTGTGGGAAGGGGGTCGCCAGGGACTTGGAGGCCTGTCCTCTGCGTGCTCCTCCTTGCGGGAAACCGGAGCTCATCCGGATCGGGACACAGTCCCTCGCGACATTTCCTCTCCGGTTCTGCTCCTTCCTCTGCTCCGTGGCACTCTCAGCCACGGAACAAGGGACCTATTGCTGAGTTTGGTTTTCTTCCTCGACTGTTGGGCCCTCCCTTCACTGTCCTGACTCAATGGGCCGCCTTTTGAGTCCCGAGCACGGAGCCAGGGCCCTCCAAGTGGTGTCAACCGGCATTCCTTCTATGCCGTAGATGTGGTCTACCTTCACCCTGACCAGGCAGAGCAGCCAGTGAGGAGTCCTCCCAGGGGCTCTGCGCCTCCAAACCCCCGCAAGCCCGCAGTTGGGCTGCTCGGCCTCCCTCCTCCTCGGGCGCGGAGCCAATGGGCTGGGAGGAGGAGACGCCTCCTGAGGCTGGAGAGAAAGGAAGGGCGCCATCTCCGTCCGGTCCTTCTCGCTTGTAAAACAGGAGTAACAGCTGCGAGGCCCTCCAGCCAGGACGGGGATGCTGGGGGTTGCAGTCGGACAACATCTGCCCACCGCGCCCCTTGGGACTCCTTCTATCCCTGCGCAAGGAAAGTTCTGAGCGTGCCTTGGACCCCCAGAAGATCCAACCAGTCCATCCTCCAGGAAATAAAGCCCGACTGCTCACTGGAGGGAAGGGTATTAGAGGCCAAGAGGAAGTACTTTGGCCACATCAGGAGAAGACAGGAAAGCTTAGAGAAGACAATGATGCTGGGGGAAATGGAAAGAGAAATGAAGAGGGGCTGACCTAAGGCAAGATGGATGGATGGATGGCATCCTTGAAGGGACTGGCTTGAACTGGAAGGAGCTGGGGGTAATGACGCCTGACTGGGAGCTCTGGTGTGGGCTGGTCCATGAGGTCACAAAAAAGTCAGAAGCGACTGACTGAACAAATGAACAGCCAAACCTTTGGTCTCCTGCCAGCGGTTGGAGCTCAACATGCAGAGCTTCGCCTTCTTCGCCCCTCAACCCAGGTTGGGAATAAGACCGCCCTTTAGGTCAGTGTTTCCCAAACTCTTCTGTTTTTGGACTTCATCACCCAGAATCCCAATCAGATGAGGTTTCTGAGAGTTGAAGTCCAAAACACCGTGAGGATTAAAGCTTGGGCATTGCTGCTTTAGGTTTTCTTTTTTCCTATCAGGAGAGACTTGAGAAACTGCAAGTTGCTTCTGATGTGAGAAAATTGGCTGTCTGCAAGGATGTTGGCCAGGGGGCGCCCAGATGTTTTGATGTTTTACCATCCTTATGGGAGGCTTCTCTCATGTCCCCGCATGGGGTGCTAGAGCTGACGGAGGGAGCTCAACCCACTCTCCCCAGATTCAAACCACTGACCTGTCAGTCTTCAGTCTTGCCAGCACAAGGGTTTAACCCAGGCATTCTCAAACTGTGGCCCTCCGGCTGTTTGGGCCTTCAACTCCCAGAATTCCTGACAACTGCACCAGCTTGTTAGGGCTTCTGGGAGTGGGAGGCCCAAACAGCTGGAGGGCCACAGTTTGAGAATGCCTAGTTTAGCCCATTGCGCCAGCTGGGGCTCCGCTGCTTTAGATGAGGATGTAACCCTAGTCCTCTTTCCCACAAACCAGGCTGGGAGGAGCCCTTGTCCAACACAATCTAGAGCAGGCATGGGCAAACTTTGGCCTTCCAGGTGTTGTGGATGTCAACTCCCAGGAATCCCAGCCAACTTACTGGCTGTTAGGAATTGTGGGAGTTGTAGCCCAAAACACCTGAAGGGCTGTAGTTTGCCCATGCCCAAGGACTGCCCATTTCCCACCTTAAAGTGGAGAAAAGCCATGATTGGGCAACAGACCAGATCCTCCTTTCAACTGACTATTTAATGCAGTTTCCAACTGGTATTGAAGAAAGTGGTTTCACTGTGCAGATAATTACATAGGAAATCCTGGAACCAGGTTGAAGCCTGGAGGGTAAGGGCACAAACCACAGAGTGCTACTGCATATTTTTTTCTCAGACTTTTTGGGGGGTTAGTTGTCTGTCTGCCACAGTTTAACTAGCTTTGAACTACATTGAATGGTCAGTGGAGGAGAAAGATGTTGTGCCACCAGTGTGTGTAGCTGGGTGAATTTAGGCACCACACTGAGTGGCTTTATTCCTCAACTCCCTCCCTCTGCCACCTTTTATAGAGGGCAAGGTGCCACCCACACTGCCCTGCCATTCCCTGTTTTCAGGTGGATCTACACCAGGCACGGGCAAACTTCAGCTCTCCAGGTGCTTTGGACTTCAACTCCCACAATTCCTAACACCTGGTAGGCTGTTAGGAATTGTGGAAGTTGATGCTCAAAACACTTGCATGGCTGAAGTTTGCCTATGCCTGATCTACATTGTAGAATGTGTGCAGTTTGATGCCCCTTTAACTGCCATGACTCAATGCTATGGAAACATGGATGTTGTTGCTTCACAAGGTCTTTATCCCCAGGGTTCTGAAACACTGAGGCAGTTAAAGTGGCATCAAACTGCATTCGTTCTACAGTGTATATGCAGCCTTCCCTGGCAGGAAGGAAAGCCCTTTTGCTGACACTGTATATGCAGCCCTCCCTGGCAGGAAGGAAAGCCAGCTACATCTTTCAATTGAAGACGTCTCTTTTTTGGGTCACCATTGGGCTCTGGAGGCAAGAAAGGAGGCTCCCATTTCTCAAGACAGTCACTGCCATCGCCAGTGGAGAGCAGCAGTTTGTTACAGAGAAAAAAATCCACTTAAAATCCAATTTCTGCCTCCTGCATAATTCTGGGGTTTGTAGTTTAGGGAGGCTGTTAAAGGCTCCTCCCTAAACTACAAACCCCAGAATTCTGCAGGTGGCAGAAACCAGATTTTAAGTGGGTTTTTTCTCTCTAATGTGATGAGGCCCTTAGAGAATCAGGAAAAGGCTCCAAGGGCCATCCAGTGTAACCTCATTCTGCCATTCAGGAAAATACAATCAAAGCACTCCTGACAGATGGTCAACCAGACTCAGTGTTTCCCATCCTTTGGGCCTCCAGGTGTTTTGGACTTCAGCTCCCACAGTTCCTAACAGGTGGTAAGCTGGCTGGGATTTCAGGGAGTTAAAGTCCAAAACACATGCAGGCCCAAAGGTTGGGATCTACTGCTTTATTTCAAAACCTGCAAAGAGGAATACTCCACCATGCTCCGAGGCAGAGAGTTCCATGGCTGAACAGGTCTTACCATCAGGAAGTTCCTCCTAATATTCAGGTGGAATCTCACCTGCAGTTTGAAGCCATTGCTCCATGTCCTAGTCTCTGGGGAGCAGATAAAAAAACTGGCTCCTTTTTGACTATGACATCCTTTCAAAAATTGAAACTTGGCTGCCATGTCCCTCTCAACCTTTTCCAGGCCTAAGCTGCTCTTCGTGGGGCATGGTTTCCAGAGCTTTTACCATGAGGGTTACTCTCCTTGTTGTTTCCCTCTTGGCAGCTAGAACTGCCTCTTCTCCAGCCAGAGAAAATAGAAGCTGTGAAGGATCCCTCTGACAGGCAGCAAAAGTTAAAGGGGCAGGAGACAGTAGTCTAACGTTTTGTGTTTGCAACAGGGAAAGGTGCATTTCTCCCAAGGGTCTGCTCCTCAGGAAAGAAAAAAATGAACCCCTTCTTCTTTTTCTGTTACAAGCTTTCCCAAAGAAACAATGTGCTATAAGAGAATTGAGACCTCATTGTTATAGCTGGGGCCTTTCACTCCCGTAGATGGCCTTTACGCAACCAACCTTTGAAAGAAGCACAGGCCTTAAAAGAAAATAAATCAATGAATACATAAAGAGCAATCTGACTTTATGATGGGCCCAGGACTCTACCTCTGCTTTTGTTCTCTGTCTGCACTAATTTCCGGCCTTCCGTTTTGACGCTGGAGTGCTTCGTCTTGCACAAGACAATGTGTGTTGTATGTCTCGAGCGTTTCTATTACAACTCATATACTCGCCCCTGATGGCTTTTTTCCAGCCTCATCTTTCAGAGGGCATTCTTTGCTTTTCATTATTCACCGTCTTGTCTCAAAAGAGAGAGGGAGTAGGCGCTAGAGAGGCTTGAATTAAGCTTAAATTAGTTTTTAGTTGCCATGTAGCAAATTCATTTGACTATCTGCCCTTTTATTAATCGTGGAGCAAACTTAAGGCTCCTTGGTTTGAGAAAGGAAATGGCTGGCAAATCATTACCCACATTTTCGTTGCAGCTAATTTCCTTTCTGAAGAAATGTTGCTGTATTTCTTGGCACTTATATTTTTACACAAAACGGGAAAGATGGTTCTTAACAATCCATTTCCAAGTCGTTTTTTGAAATCTTTTGACAAAATGAGTGCCTATTCGCTGCTGAATATGTATAAGTTGATAGGGATATATTTCAATGTTTTGATAACCAGATGTGATACGACTTTTATTCTGAAATGAATTCCAAAAATGAGCTTCATCAAAGTCAGAGACAATGAAATACCAACCTGGCGGTACGTATATTTAAAACAACATGAAATGTAACATTGCACAAAAGTATTGACAATGTAACACTGGTTGTACGACACCATTCTGGGGGAGATGTGCATTCAGGGAATTAACCGACATACACTACAAAGCAGCTACCTCAGGGATGGACAAACTTGGGCCCTCCAGATGTTTTGGACTTCAACTCCCACCATTCCTAACAGCCTCGGGCCCCTTCCTTCCCCCCCTCAGCCGCTGGGCAAACTTGAGCCCTCCAGGTGTTTTGGACTTCAACTCCCACCGTTTCTAACAGCCTCAGGCTGAGAGGGAAAAGGAAAGGGTCAGAGGCTGTTAGGAATGGTGGGAGTTGAAGTCCAAAACATCTGGAGGACCCAAGTTTGCCTATCCCTGGCCTAGAAGTATCCCAAATATAGCTAGCTTATAGGCTGCTGTACAAAAGTTGTTATAAATACTCCACATCTAGAAAAAATACATCTCACCCTTGAAATAGACTTTCCCCTTATATATAAATGGTCTTCGTATGGAAAAACCCCTCCACAAATCTGTTTGCTAGCACCAGTCATTTTGTATTAAAAAATCTTACATGTGTAAATTACAAATCTAAATGGCATTTTAGTCCCTGATTCCCAGAATTATAGTAAAAGCTGTAAGAGTTGAATAAACACCGCAGGTATTTGTGATAGAAGGCTACAGGTAGAAGATAATCATAATAAGATGTCTTTGAAGTTTTGAACCAATAACATGAATCAAAACATAAGCTCACTGAGAATTGCGATTTCAAAATTGCACTAGACCTCATCACACTAGAGACTGAATCCACTTTAAATCAAGTTTCTGCCTCCTGCAGTATTCTTGGGTTTGTAGTTTAGGGAGGAATCTTTAACAGCCTCCCTAAACTACAAACCCCAGAATTCTGCAGGAGGCAAAAACCGGATTTAAAGTGGATTCATTCTCTAGTGTGATGAAGATAATGATATTTTTTTCCAAGTCTGTTGTACAAAGTGGTCCAATGAAAATCCAGCATAGACAATTTGGCAAGTTCAAATTTGCATGAAAAACATCATTTCTACATACAGTTTTAAGACTAAAAAGTTTATAAATCTTTATTTTACAACAAAAGATCACTAATGTTTCGTTAATATGAACATCAATGTTTACAATTAGTAAACTGCCATTTCAAGAGCATGGCACCAATTAGTATTATTTATTGCTGTCACATTTGTTTCTACAAATATAATTTTCTTTCCCCCGACTCCCAAAGAACATTTTTACAACTTCTGTACAAATATTCATAAAAGTGCAAAATTAAGACTATATATTTTTTAAAGTAACCAGAGTTATTGTAATTATCAAAGTCTCCGTCTATTACAGTGGTTCTCAACCTGCGGGTCCCAGGTGTCTTGGCCTACAACTCCCAGAAATCCCAGCCAATTTATCAGCTGGGAGTTGAAGGCCAAAACATCTGGAGACTCACAGATTGAGAACCACTGGTCTATTACAATGCTGCTTACTTTCTCTTTATTGCTCTATATGAATATATCTAGATATATCATATTATGAGTCTTAGCAACTTGCTTGGAATATTTTGAATGGCTCTTCCTTTTCCGTTATTTACTATCTTGTTCCTTAAGTGCTCCATTCAATGTCCTCTTGCACTGGTGAATGTCTCTTTATACATCGTCGGAGCCTCGTCTTGCAGAGGAGGAGAAGCTATCATATGAAGAGTTACTTGGCGATCCCAAATGGTTTGCACCATACCTATCAGAACTATTTAGAGAAATTTCTGCATTCTCCCCACTTTCTTCTTCTTTTTGCTCTTCAACCACGTGCAGACGGCTCTTCTCTTTTTCCAAGAAAATGCTTCTGCTGCTGTTAAATGTGCCGAGAGACTCCAGGGAAATTTTAAGACAACCTCTTCCCAGAATCTTTCGGTTTTCTCCTCAGGTTGCTTCAATTTCTGAAACAAATTAGAGCAAGAAATTAGAAAAGACAGTTCTGGTAAAAAAAAAACTAAATGAAAACAAAAGTTATCTGAACTATAAATAGTTCATTATGACACGATCACCGGTAACTGTAGAGAAGGAACAGATAGTTAAATACTTTGGGGCTTTATCCCCCGCTAAAATTAAATGCAATAATAAAGTCCATTTTAGGATAAATCACAGCTTTAATGGTTCTGCTCAGACAAATAGGACTCCATTTGCAAAACAGTTAAGTGCCATTTACATTTTAAGCAGCTGATATTGGCATCTGTATGTGTGAAGTATCTCCCACATATAATTTACATTTTCCATTCTTCTTCGGGAATGATTTTTAAGGATAACTGGATATTCATCAAAGGCTGATTATTTATTTCGCGTGGGCTTCACCCCATCTTGTCTCGAGAACTTAGAGACAAGATGGGGTGCAGCCACAATGCTTGTACTGTATATTACATAATAGAATATGTACCTATTAAAAATAGGTGTGTTTGAAGCAGGCATAGACAACTTTGGCCCTCCAGGGGTTTTGGACTTCAACTCCAACAATTCCTAACAGCCGGTAGGGCATTAGGAATTGTGGGAGTTGACGTCCAAAACTCCCGGAGGACCGAAGTTTGCCCATGTCTGGTTTAAACCCTGTCAAATTTAGTTTTGCATGCAGGCTACAGACCAAATTCCATTGAGTTCAATGGAATGGATCAAAACTGAAAGGCACAGGGCTTATAACTGCCTTGACCTAGTTGTTTCTGCTTAATGAAGGCAATTCTATGCGCTTTCGCTTGCACCTTTCCATTGCATAGTCTGAGCCAGTCACGTGGTTTCTCCAACTCCCTGAAGCCTTTTTCAGAGTTGAGGAAGGAGGTCACTGCTATGAGGAGAAAAGGGCTGGAAAGTCTACTTAAGATAGTTGGACACACTCAGTTCAATAAATCTTACAAGCATTAATTTTTTGTACATACTTTCTGTTCTAATAGAACCAGATTTTAACCTCCTGCTGTTTAAAATGGTGATGTCCCCCAATGGCACTTTTATCTTTTATGAAAGCCAAAGTAGGCTACTGGTCTGCTCTATAAGTTTGAGCAAAAAATAGTGGAATAACAAATATTTACACATAATGAGAATGGCACACTATATATCTATTGCTGGCAGAAATGAAATAACTTCTGCCATCTAATTAATGTGTAGGCTGGTGTATTATCTGTTTTAATGGCTTCTTTATTTAGAACTTTAGTAAACAACTTGGAATATGGTAGAGAGTAGAAAGTGTTCAGAATATATTTGCTTTCAGCTTCTTCGTCAAAGACACTCTCTGGATTCTACATCAGAGTGACTGATGTGTAATGTTCTTGACACATAGCACTATGCTACTTACACTCTCCAGAAAGCAACTTTCTGGTCCTAGTGGCACTGCTATATACTAGCTGGAGTGGTTGATTAAGGTATAGGGAGATATGTTAGGAAACCATCGTGCAATTTCATTTCCTCTTCCCCTGGCTGCAAAACTGCGCCTGAGAGGGCACTGTTTGGGTCTGGGTTGTTGTGAGTTTTTCAGGCTATATGGCCATGTTCTAGAAGCATTCTCTCCTGATGTTTTGCCTGCATCTATGGCAAGCATCTTCAGAGATTGTGAGGTCTCACAACCTCTGAGGATGCTTGTCATAGATGCAGGTGAAACATCAGGAAAGAATGCTTCTAGCACATGACCATATATCCTGAAAACCTACAAGAACTCAGTGATTCCAGCCATGAAAGCCTTAGATAATACTGCTTGGTTCGGTTCTCCCCATCTGATGTTAGCAAATGACTGTGACAGTGCCCTGGAGCTTGAAAGAGTATTTGGACGTTGCTTGAGGGGCCAGTGAAGAGCTCCTTGGGCCATGTTACCCCCACTCCTACATGCATATAATTCTGAGGTGTGTGCGTGCGTGTGTGTGTGTGTATATATATATATATATATATATATATATATATATATGTAACATGATTTCAGCCAGTGTATTTTAATAACTCATAGTAGTATTTGATTGTAAAATTCGAACAGGACTAAAGAACAAGATAGGCATTTTACAACACTACCTATGGGCCTGGTATTCTGTTAGTAGCATACATATGCATAAGTCATGCTATACGTGCAGGGTAAACTACCTGCCATAACGCAACAAGTATATTCTGCTGATAGTGGCGGAAGTGGAGTTACACATACAGCAATATTAAACTTTGTGATTATGCACTGTACATTTTGATTACACATTGCATATTGTGCATTGGCACCCACCCATTGCCATTTGTTGACATTCTGTATAGGGGTTGCATAGTTCTGATGCAAAATACATGCAGATATTTACAGTTGATGGGATGTTGGATGCAACTAGAGAGTGTTCCTGACTTTGAGCCATCTGCCATGCAGTATTTCTTTTTTTTTTTTTAGAAAACAAAAACATAATCAACACAAACTGCACTGATCATAAAAACTGTCCCAACAAATCTACTGCAGTTTGCCTTTAGGGTGCTTTCTTAGCTCACATATGCAATGCAATGGGACAAAAACAATTACTCCCCCTGCCATTTTGTGGTTGAATCATCATGTAAAAAAGCACATCAGACAGCATTCTTCCACGAATAAGCAATGAAACAAATGGAGAGGTATGGCATGGAAGAATTCTACTAAAACCCAAGTGCGGCAGTCACTTAACATCAGTGAGCTGAAAGCGCAAACCTGTGGCCTCTGCTCTTGGAGTACTGAAACTTCAGAGATTTTGCACTCTCACAAACCTCCTGGGGTTCAGAAACAGGAGAAGAGAGATTCCCGGTCACTTGAAAACTGGCTGTCTTTCAGGACATGTAGACTATGGACCTCACCACAAACTGGGAGACAGGAGAGCTATCCATTGGGCACTGGGGAAATCTGTTGAGCAGCAGGGGAAACCGTTGTCCCATGGCCCTCATCACTGCCTTCCCCATCTCATGGGGGAAACCGTTGCTCCCCAGCTTCTCCCCATGCTGTCCTTGGCTTACCTAATGAGAACATGGTCTCTGGGCGCTTCCAGGACATAGTAAGGACAGAGACCTGCCAGAAGTAGCCCTGCATCATGTGATGGGCTCCAGCAGAGTCCATCCTGGAAGCATCCTATGGCGGAGCTCAAGCCTCATGTGATGAGGTCCTAAGTTGAGTAGTGTTTAATAGTTGATCTAACAATTAATGAGCAGCTACTTGAACTCAGAAGTAGGCACCCACTCTAGACATACGTGCAAGCAGTGCAAGAAAAATAGAATACAAATGTGTTAGTGCTGCAATGCTAAGCTATCTTAGCTTTCCTTGAAGGAAGACCAATACCTGGCAAGCAGCTTGGTACACCACTGGAAGCCCAGCTTAGTTGCAGTGTGGTCAGTCACAATGCAAGTTGAACTATACTTCCATACTAAATGAAATGTGGTGGGACATTTTGTTCAATCAATGTAGAACTAATGGAAGATGTGCTAGCCAAAGACCTAACATTTATTGGCACTATCTGACAAAATATGCCATTACTGCCCTCAAATCCCCACCAATTAGCATTACAGATGCACAAGACAGAAAATCTATCAGAAAGCAAAGCACACTTTGGAAATTTGCTTACAGTGACCACTGTAATATCCAAGTGGTTAGCTTTAGTATGGCTGGCACAGAAAACAGCTCTTTACAGGGAGACATTTACCACAACAGGAATCCTTTTGGGTTTTTTGTGTCAGAAACTACCCCATGATACTATTAATAAATATAACCATTGTACTATAATGTTATAAAAATGACTATCTCTATGCCAATGTATGAATTTTCGGGTTCCTACCAAGATTTATTTTTTAGCCAAGACTAACAGTGGTTATTTTTAGGGCACATGTTAATAACATGTTTCTTCTTTTTGCAGAAAAGGAAATCTGGTAGGTACTTGAAACAAAATGGGCAATTTTTTTCTGGCCCTGAATGTTTGGGTATTCATTCTAAATTAGGGCTGGGCAAAGTATGACTAGAGTCGATAATAGATAGCAATTTCCATCAACCTTAGTCAGTGTGTCCAGTGGTGGGAAACATTGGGAGTTGTAGTCCAATGTTGGGGCAGCTGCACGTCTAACCGGTTTGATCCCCACAAACACTCTTTGTGGACATAGGGCATTGTTATCTAGTGTAATACAAGGGATAGGGAGCCCCCGGTGGCGCAGTGGGTTAAACTGCTGAGCTGCTGAGCTTGTTGACCGAAAGGTCGCAGATTTGAATTCGGGGAGTGGCGTGAGCTTCTGCTGTCAGCCCCAGCTTCCGCCAACCTAGCAGTTCGAAAACATACAAATGTGAGTAGATCAATAGGTACCACTCTGGCAGGAAGGTAACGGCGCTCCATGTAGTCATGCTGGCCACATGTCGACTCTTTGGCTTAGAAATGGAAATGAGCACCACACCCTAGAGTCGGACATGACTGGACTTAATGCCAGGAGAAAACCTTTACCTTTACCTAATACAAGGGATGCCCCATGGGGTCAGAATATACAGTACAACCCACTCAGTACAAGTTTTTCTTTAAACAAATCTATTGGATACGAAGTAAAATGGCATTCAAGATAATGTGGGAATTAATGAAATTTGCTAGAATGTAATTCTGCATTTTGCATGTGTAAGCCTATTGAACTAAAATTCTTTCCAATAGAGCTGAAAGCAACAAGAGAGGAAATTACACTGAACTGTTGACTCCCCTCAGACCACAATCAATCAGATAGTGGCTAGGTACTTGGGAAAATGTTGCACTTTGATGAAACTACACCAAATGGAACAATGGATATATATTAAAAATGCACAGCTGGATTCTACCATATCAAATTTATTTCTGCTTGAAGAACACATTTTATCGTCTGTTTTAGAAGAAGTGCAATAAAAAGGGATCCAGTTTTCTCAATAAACTTCTTTTTAAAAAACCTTGTGTTTTTATCTCTTGATCTAGATGACACAAAGAAATATATGATAACTGAACATATTTGGAGCTTCACAGATGTACAAGGTTTGCAGCATCCATTGTTAAATGAAGTGTGCTAGTCATATAGTAAAGGCACACACGTTCCTCATTTTCAGTATTAGTGCCAGGCAGAAATGAATTGATCAATACACTATTGGCAGCCCAAGAACAAACATGGTTACTGTACATTTGGAAAACAAGTGAAATAGCTGATTTAGGATCATCCAACAAGCATATAGATACCGTAATACAGAGCACATCAAAGAAGAAAAGACTCTGCAACAAAGGATCACTTTGAAAATTAGTTTGAAGACTTTAGCTTCTATTTTGATCCATCAGCTAAACATAAATGTACTTTCTCAGGCATTTTTTCAAAAGCCACCAATTCCTCTGTTTCAAGGCTAGTCTGTAACTGTGTTGGACCGAATTAGATAAAAGTTGTAACGTGAAATAGTAATAATCCAGATTTCCAGTTCCACATATTAAAAAAATCAATGTGATAGGCCTATGCTTACAGCAGGATTTGTTGTGTGCCTTCAATTTGTTTCTGATCTATGGTGACACAATCACAAATTGTTTTGAAAGAGAGGGAGTTTGCCATTGCTTTTCTGTGAGGCTGAGAGAATCCTATGGAATCCTGGGATTTATAGTTTGCCATTAACACTCTTTGGCAAAGAGAGCTAAAGAGCATGCGAAACTACAAACCCCATGATTCATAGAATCAGAACAGGAGAGTTGGAAAAGACTGGATGGGCCATCTAGTCCAACCTCCTGCTATGCAGGATTCCCGAGCCCTGAGCTATGACATTTAAAGTGGTGTCAAACTGCATTACTGCTACAGTGTCGATGCACCCCCAGTTATTGTTTACATAGGTAAAAATCTAAAAGCTCTTACTGTGAAAAGAAAATACATCTGCTTTGTTGATGGGGCTGGCAATTTCCCCCTCCCACGTAACTATGCTCCACTTTGTTCTGGAAGATCTTGCTATCAATGATGCTTGTGCAAAGGAGTGGGCTGAGAGCTATAGGAAGGGGAAGTAAGAAAATAAGCCCTTCCTGGTATACACATATTTTTAATATTGACAGTTTCATTTCTAAATCTGAGTCACAGATCACTGAGCTATTGGCAGCCCAATTCTACAAATCAAATTCAGCTGCCGCTCATGAAATGTTGATCTTATCGGAATTTAACAATCTAAAAATGACTTGCAGAAGGCGTTCCTGCAGTTCTAATCTATACAATTTTCTCCAGAGGCCTTTCCTTTTCAGCCAATTTTAGTGGAGAAGCAGCACCACAAGAGTTGGGACTAAGCATTAGGCTTCAGGCCAAAATGCTTCTTGTTGATGCTATGGAAAGTAACTCCTAGAAAATCTTCAATTGGTGTTTTTTTGAAGCTATATCATATGCCACTTTTCTCCTCTTTCCTGTGCAGTCTCACATGTCTCTAGCTAGAGATTGCTTATTATGAAGACGGTCTCCTTCTATTAAATTGGATTTTATGTTCTTTGGCTGATACTAAGGGGCTTTTTCTCAGTGTATAGTTGTAGCACTATGTCCTTTAATTGGTATGGTTGTGTCCTATGGAATCCTGAGATAAATAGTTTGGTCAGCATACCTAGAGGAGCTCTGGCTGAGAATTCTGAATGCTCCTCCCCAAATTGCCAATCTCAGCTTTCCATAGGGCATCATCATGGAAGAGAAAGTAGAAAATAGTGCTACAATTTGTAGTATGAAAAAGCCCCAGGAAGGGTAAATGGCAGTGGGTCTGGGACAGTTTCAAAATTCCAAGGGCCACACAGACTACAAATAACAAGGAAAATAACCACAGAAGTGCCCCAAAGTTCACTTGTGGTTTGAAAAAAAGATTTTTGGCCCTTGTGGTCTCTTTCACCTCTATGATTCTGTGACTCAACTTATATCAGGAGTAAATGGCTGATCTTGGAGACTTCAAGGAGGAAAGTTATACATAGGGACGCTGAGGGTCAGCAGGGTCCAAAAAGCCTTGAGGCCTGATGTAGCTCACTTTCCCCACACAGACAGATTTTGAGGATATGGTCACAATGAGTGGGGACGGAGAAACTTTGTGTGAAAAATTTACACCTTCATTATTGATCGGCACCAACCAATAATAAACTATCTTTAAAGACAGTTTCTCCCAACTTGGTACAATATGCAGGAAGACTCTGGAAGGAAAACAATTCCTTCATATAATAATAATAGCACTTTATTTATATTCCTTCTCCTCATGGGGACTCAAATGGATTACAGTGTAAACAGATACCGGCAAACATTCAGTGCCTTGTTAAAATACAATGAGACACACAAACACAAACAAAGGCAAAGGCCTCTTCTTTCTTTTCTGGCTTTGGAGGCGGTTCCTATTCCTGACTCTGGGGGAGGTGCTGTTCTCAATTTCCAAGTCAAGGAGCCTGTCTTGTCACCTCCTGGTTGGAGCGTTGTATGCCTTTCCCACCGAAGTGGTACCTATTTATCTACTCACATTTTCATGTTTTTGAACTTCTAGGTTGACAGGAGCTAGTGCTAACAGTGGGAGCTCACCCCATCCCATTGATTGAAACTGCCAACTTACAGGTCAGCAGTTCAGCAACTTACAGGTCAGCATCACAAGGTTTGAACCCATTGCACCACCACAGCCCCATATATCAAAGGCTTGGGCAAGAGGGCAGAGATATGACTGAGCTCCATTTTTGTGTTTCCCAATAGCGTGAAGGCAACAAAGTCCCCCTGATCCCCAGCACCCATAATTAGGGATTGAGGGCACTTTTCAGGGGAAAACGTGTAAATGTCAAATATGGAAGTACTAAACATATATATCATAGTGGGGAGATAGGTAGGTAGGTTGCTAGATGAGAGAGAGAGAATGACTGAAATTAGTAATGGTTGCTTTCATATAATGTATGAAATGTACCTTTAACTGTTCCTCATCATTGGAGAAAATCTGGATTTCTCCCCTATATTGAACACTACTATACATGAAATCAGTGCAGGGGTGGGAAAGTATGTCTTGCTTTTTCTATTTTTATATCAGATACTCTCTAGTTTCCCATTTCTAGACTTCTTTGTCCTTGAGAAGTAAGTTCCAGTCACCAAGTCATAAAGTGACAGCAGGCTAAGACGACTATGAGAGACAGCTTATGATACATTTGTTATCCAACTAATATATGAAGAACCTTTCTGCCGCACACCTCTAAGTTTAATCTTCAAGACAACCTATTTGCAGAACAGATTAACATCTCCATCCTGCTGTCTTCGGAATAAAGACATTATGCAATATAATCCTTAATACACATGGGGAAATCATTACAAAAGGGTGTGATTAATTATGTTCAAAAATAAACTCAATTACATACCGGCTTCCTTTATGTGAACGAACTTTTGTAATTTCATGTTAAGAGAATAAAGCAGGAGGGTATCCAAACTGATGGAGCTTAGTCAGACAAGAACCCATCATATTAATTGTTCTCAGCTTTTTCCTTCTCTTTTGTATATCCTAACCATTGCACATTTCTCTTTGCAATATAGTAAGACTTGTGTAAAGAATCCAACCTTTATGAAATGCTGATTGTCTCCACCTTCCACAAAATAACATAAAATTAAGACAAAAGTTTAGATAATACCTTTGTATTTACTATTCCTTTCTCTTTTTTGCAATTTTATTTTGTTAAGGACTCTGATGAACTCTTACAACTTTGGTATTTATCAAAGGGTTTAAATGTTGTGAAAGCCAAAGCTATAGATGGATTAGGGGTTATCTTGAACACAAAATATTGAAATGCTTTCCAGAAATTGGATACTCTGCAAATAAAAAAGTATTATGACAAGCATTTGGCTATAAACTGATGTGTTTCAGATTCAGACATCGCTGTAATTCCTCTAAATCCACTACCAATTTTAGCCACTAGGAAGCAGAGTTTGGCTCTAAACTCCTGCTCATGTTTAAATCATTATTTTACTAATGCACTTTTGGTGTGAATCAGTACCTTTTCTTGCTGATAAGGGCCATTCTGCAGGATATCAGATAAATATCGTATCTGGGGGAATTGGATGGCTCAGGGATTTGGTAACAGTATATAGAGCCTTTAACCCAGAGGTCAATGGTTCAGATCAAATCTGGCCTACACAAGTGACTGAAAATCATTACTATCACAAGCTGGCTTGATGGACCCTGACTAACTCCAGATACCTAGTTTATTTGCCAAGTGTTTACAGCATCCTCGAGAAGGGGAGGGGAGAAGAAAGAGACGGAGGTGGCGGAATCACCAAAAGAAAACGAATAAAAGCCAGCAAAACTAATATCTGTAACCTTCCTTGTTATCAGACTCTGGATGGGGTTTACTAATGATTCAAAATGACAGTGTGCATATGCCTACATACACATATTCATCCTTAAGGGTTTAATTAAAAATGGTATGACCAAATTAATAGATTAGTTATTGTTCTGGGCATTTGGAGTTATGGAAGCAAAACTAAATCGCATGACATGTTTACATTCAAGCAAATAAACAGCATTGTAGAATACTCCTTACCTGTCAATCTGCTGTGCTAATGATTCTAGAATAATGTGTATGTATTCATTTGCATTTTTAAACATCTAGGCCAGAATTTTCTATTGTCGTTCATACTGTGTAACTTTATGCATGCATGTCTATGCAACAAAGGCACTTAGAACCATGTTAGTGAATGATGAAGATGAATAAGAGGACATCAGGTAAAGTGTCCTGATGTGTATTGGTTCCACTGTGTGTTGGTCCAAGTGGGAACTGTTCTTAATGTGCATTGATCACTTGGTTTGGTCCTTTATGTAGCAATGTAACAGCAGCTCCTTGCTGAATATGGACATTTCAAAACAATTCTTTTTTCCACAAATATAAGTCCACTTATAAAGATGTAACTTCCCAAATGAATGCTGGCCTCATTCTCTATTACTAGGAATCGAGTTGAAACATACATGTACAAATGATATGGTCCATTCCTAATATCTGAGTGGACTCAACTTTGGGTTTCCAGATGACAAATTGCGAGAATGATATATAACAGTATTAGATTCCTACTGCAAAAGCTTTTATTGCGGGCCTAGCAATAAGGTGACAGAAGGGCCCACTGTACAAAAGTTCTGTCACACCCTGAAATGGGGTTGCACGGCTTTTTATCACTCCTCCCCAAGTTGGTGGGATATGATCCATGCATGTCTAGCTGTGAGCTGCATGAAAGTAGGAAAGAAAGAAAATGGTAAAGCTTTGAAAAGTTAATTTTAGGGGAAGGGGGCTACATCCAACTAGAGTAGACCCAGTGAATCAACTGAACTTGGCATAGACTTATCAAGTTCTCAGTTGGTAATAACAATGGCATTTAGGGATAGACTATTGTTCTCAGATACATAGCCACTATCAAATAATCACACAGTTCATGCTCATGAAGAGCAATTCACAAGTTACTCTGTATTGTATCTGAAGAAGAGGTTTTATATTCATGAAAGCACATGCAAAAGTAAAACTTAGTCTACAGGGATTGCCACATTCTCCCCCCCCCCCCCCACTTTCTTCCTACTATATATGTAGCAAGTCACAAGTTGATCAATCTTGACATTCTTAATTGTGTTTCAGATTGACTCATGAAATTGGAAACATGTTATATTGATACCGAATTGGAAGTTTCCATGAAACTGGCTAAGAAAGCCATCCATCCATCCATAAATGAAAACCGGAATGCATACAGCAAGTGTCAAGTATCAAAATATTACCTGCACATACACATTTAAAAGCTAGGATGTAGTCATCTGAGTAAGTTAGTCTGCATTTTAAAATGCTTCTTCATGCAGATCTTGTCAAGGCGATGAAGAGAAAGTTCTGTAATGTTAAGTAAGCTCTTCTTGCTATAGAGTCCTCTTTGTTATTCCCAATATGAGAAAAATAAGATATACATAAATACATTAAATACAGCTTGGATGGAGACCTGTGGTTGGCTAGAAGCAGTGGCAACATAAGCATCATCCATCCCCTATTCCTGCACTTCCTTTCTGTGACTGGGTGGGAGTCCATGACTGCGCAGGAGCGGCGGCGGTGACACAGAGGTAAGATAAGGGGGCCAAACGGGGATAAACTGCTCAGTGTAGATAATCCCTGACTCTTCCTTACCTAAGAAATCATATGGAATTCATATGGTGCCCATAAATTGACAGGTAGTAGGGATAGTAAGTGAAATATGAACATATTTATGTTCAGTTTGGTTAAGCAGCAGTTTAAGTTGGTTAATACAACTTAAAAAACTAAAACTTTCCTTTGTCTCCTAAGCACAGAGCAATCGGGTATTAACAAAGAAAAATGAAATGAGCCTTAAATTTAGCAAAATATATCTGCAAAATACTATTGTGCAGAAGGAACATACAAACACACACAACCAAATTGCTAAGAGAATTAAATATAGATTGACAAAATCAATACTTAATTGTATAACTCAAGGTCTTTAATTTCACACCTAATCCCTGATCAGAAGGCGCAACTATGCTTGCTTTTGATTTAAAAATAAAATAAAAATGTCACGAAGAAGTGGAATAATTTTCAAGCACTTTACATGTTCAGATCTGCAAGTTATTCTGCCTCAGTTTATCCAAGGTCATATTGATCTCATAATCTATACTGTTTATCATGTTAATTTAATATTTTATTAGTCCTAGATGTCTTAGAAATCACCGTAGTAACTTTTTTATTTATGGTACATGGAAATTAATGGACACTGCATAAGCTTTGCAGTGCATATTAGAAACATTCCCCAGTTTTCAATTTTGAAATTTTCTATTGTTCTTGAAAAGCCTAGAATTGAATAAAACAACAATAGAAATCAGATGACTTTCCCTCTCTCTTTCTGTCGCTCCCCATCCTACTCACTCCAAAGTCACATAACTGGTCGTGAATTAAAGTCAGTCTTTATGCGGGAGCTTGAAAGTTGGGTGAGGCAAAGAAATCTGTGTTATGAAAAAAGGAGCTTCATTTACACTTCAAGCTAGAACCAACAGTTTTCTAAATGCTGAAAACTAATCCCTGCAAGTTTTTAGGTGTAATTTGCTGCCAAAAATTACATAAGAACATGTAGTTCATAATGCATCTTGTGACTGGCACTTTTATAACCCAAACTTATACATATCTATTCAGAAGCAAATCCATACGTTTTAGTGGCACAGTCTATCCGCTTACTTAATTTACATATGAAAGCTCTTACTTTATGAAAGTTTTAAAAAAAGAATTTCCCCATAATTCATCTGGAAAGAAGTTGTGTGTTCTCCTTCTTTCATTCTTTTTGTTTCTATACCTGTTCCTTTCTATTATCTGAACCTCTGAGCATGAAACAGCCGGAACAAATGACCATAGCCACAATAAAACATGTGTAAATGATTTTTGGGGCTAAATTTGAATGATTTTAAATGGGTGACTTCTGAAATTCAGAAGTGAGTCAAATGTTGCTCTACTCATCCAACAATGAAATTGAGAAGAGAAACATGGGTTTGGATAAGGGAGTTTTTAGGGAAGGAGCTCCATTCACACCCAAGGTGCAAGGAAAATTAATATTATTTTTTATTTATGTAACTAGGCTATCTGAGAGAGAGGAGCTGACTCTTGTGGTTTCTTTTTGTTCTACCTGCACTGTTTCCTAAGAGATGCTTTCCCTGTTTATTTGCCTTTAGATTGGGAATTACTGGACTTGATGGACTTGTACCCAAAGATTTGGCTGGAGTTTAAGATGGGAATAGGTCCCAAAGCCCCTGCAGTGTGAGGCCTCTGGAAATGGAACAAGAATGCACCAGATGACTCTCTCTCAGACAAAAAAAGCACTGGCACTGGCTGTCAGAAGTAGAGTTCTTCCTTCAAAGTGAATTGCACTTTTTAAACAATGCTTTTGAGGCCATACACAGGTGAGCTGTATTTGAACACTGAGAAGCAAAAAGGGATAGAATGCTAACACTAATATTTTTTTAGAATGAGAAAAAAGGAAAAGAACAAGAAAAATGGGAAAATAGAAAAAGAAGCTACTATCCAACAAAACTAATGGCGAAGTGTACAGCCGGCCCTCTGCATTCATGGATTGTCCATCCTTGTATTCAACACATGGTTTGATCATCTTTTTAAAAAAGATTCAAAAAGTAAATCTCAATTTTGCTGTTGTATATAAGAGACCATTTTACTATACTGTTGTATATCATGGAACTTGAACAGTCACAGATTTTAGGATCCATGGGAGGTCCTGGAACCAAACCTCAGCAGATACCAAGGGTCTATAGTCCTTAAGGAGGGACAAACTGAAGGTAAAGTAGTTTGGGCTTGAGGAATGGAGACCCTGCTGGAAGAGGCAGATTTTCCACCAAAGCTATTGGGTTAGAAAGTTTCCAGGGATGTTCAAGGTCTGTACAGGTGCAAATCCATTTGGCATGAAGAGACCACCCAGATGACCCTAAAGAAGAACTGCAGTTTGCTATCCTTTCTTGAAGTCAAATGTCTTCTTGAGATAACCACTCTGACCAAAAAGAGGGTCAGCTATGGTACAGGATCCCTAACCCTAAAGAAGTCAACAGTTGTTTTGATTTTATGGTGTTCCTAGCATAATTTCTTGAATGTTTTTATGCAGGTGGAGCCATCTTCTCAATTTCCTTTCTTATCAGGGAAAATTTGTTCCAATTCTCAGCAGCAGTTTTTTCAATAGGCAAAATACACTCTCCTGATCTCATTTAGTCAAATGAAAGGAAGTCTATGGTGGATAAGTAAAGCTCCATAGTGAAAGTAGTTGTAAAATCATCTTCTGAAAACTACAAAGGTGAATGCTGTAACTGCATGACCTCTGTTATATTACAGCTAAGCTAAAAATGTACTGTTTGAACCTTCTGCCTTTTCAAGCATAACCTTAAATAATAAGTAAAGCTTTTCTTTTCGTTATACATTGTTAGAAGCCTTCATCTATTTTCTGGACTGAGAGTAAAATAATTTTTGAAATAATGAATCATTTTTCTCTCTCCTCCTGCATGAAGAGAAACCCCATGATTATTTTGCTGAAGCAGACAATGACCTTCTCAGAGGAACCCCATCACTTTCTCAAGATAAATAATGAGAGGGCTTCTCTTTTTCACCTCAAGGAAAAATTGCATTGATATGAAGTGCTGGTGAAATTATTGATCTGTTCATCCTTTTTTATACATAAGAAAACAACGCACACTAAGGAGAAAGAGCAATCTACATACGGTAGGCTCTGTGCTTAAGAAAAGCTCAAGAAACAACTCTCCTCACAGAAGGATGTATCTGTCTATTTATCTGGGAAGGCATATAGATGCATTAAGAAGAGAAAAATGCATCTCAATTGTACGAGAGAAAAGAACAATCTGTGAGCATGAGCTGTGCAGAGACCCTCCCCATTAGCCCAGACAAAATGATTATTGATGAACAAACAGCTAGCTGTGCGGCTGAGAGCTACCATTGTCTGAGTTTTGTATTTCTGAATAATGTGAAAGACAGAATGCTATTGAATGAATGGCATTTACTGACTGAAAAACAAAATTGCCATAGAAGATTCATGTGACCAAAAGGCTTTTGGGAGAAAGTAAGTTTACATAAGGTAGCAGAAAACAAGAAGGACTGAATTCCGTTTTGTAGGTTGAGCATCCCTTATCTAAAATGCTTGGGACCAGAAGTGTTCTGAATTTCAGGTCTTTTTTTAAAAAAAATTGCAAGCCTGTATTTGCATATAGGTATATAATAGGATATCTTAGAGATGTGACCCAAGTCTAAGCACCAAATTTATTTAGATTTCATATGGACCTTATACAAACAGCCTGAAGGTAATTTTATAAAATGCTTTTAGTAATTTTGTGCATGAAACAAAATACTTTGTGGACATATGGAACCATCAGACACCAAAGGTTTTACTATCTCAGCCACACATCTAGATACTTTTCAAAGTATTTCAAATTTCAGAATTCTGATAAGGGATGTTCAACCTGTACTTACCAATGAGATTTACTTTCATTCCAAAATGGGATGCAATGCCAGTTCCAAAAATACTGAGCACAATGAAAAGATGATCAAGTGTGAAAACTGAATTAATCTAGGGGCAGATTGAGATAGCTGAAAATACAACTGAAGAAATCACCAACTGGTCAACTCCTGCTTGTTGTTAAAATTTTTGCTTACGGTGAAAAGGTGTGGCACTCATCTTCATTGTCACACAGGCAGTTGTTAAATATGTATTTGGAGCCCAATGGATGATTGGCCTTTATTATTTACTTATGTAAATAATAAATCATCATCACCATTGTTATTTTTGTTGTCTGTGTCATTGTGCTCCTGTTTGCTGCTTCAAAAATTAATCCTAACTTTCTGGGTACAGTGCTACATAATGATGAATCTGCTTAAACTGTATTGGCTTTGACAGTTTATCAGAGCAGTAACTGTACACAGACTTGTAGCCATTAATTCTGAAAGGGGGTGGCTACACAGGAGCTTTAAGCATTATTGATCTGGAGAGGCTGTTCCAAGTAAGGTCTTTATAGTCAATGGCTGAACCGGAAGTCAACAGATGGATAATGTGAGGCCGCCCTGAGTCCCCCCTCGGGGGTGAGAAAGGCAGGTTACAAATACAGGAGTATAAATAAAATAATGGCAATTAGGTTGTTAGTGGTCTATATTGTTTGGTGCAGAGTTTGGTGTTCCCTTCTTCTTTCTGTTCCAACCAAGGGCCTCCATGGTCTTTCTGCAGCTCATATAGTGTGATTCCATGTCTTGTGATTCCATGCATTGTGAGATTGATTTGGGATTGGAGAAGCATCTGGTTATCTTCCCAGAGCCAAATGTGCACCAGTAGACCTCACTGGAGGATATAATAATTTTGCACCTGGCATCAGAAACAGAATCAAACTTTTCTCTGGTTCTGTATTATTCTCATCAGGCACAAAATGGAGAGTGGGTGGGTTGCAGCATATTTATAGAAGGACCAGTGGTTAGTGAGTGGCCAGCAAGAATGCAATAGCAAGTGTTCTGGTGAGTATGCCAAGGCAGATAACCAAATTGGCTTTATAACAGTTTATCAGTAGATCTAAGATTGAAGAAACTTAGATCTAAAGACATTCTAATCTATGGAATATCACTATATCAGACATGGGGAATAGAAATTAACTCATTCTTAGCTATGTAAGATATAACTATGTAAGATATAACTGAGTTGCAGTCCAACAGCATCTGGAAGGCTGCACACTGTTCAACCCTGGAACAAGTCAACATTTGCAAACCATAGGTTTTCAGTTCAAGAGCCAGCAAATCAACAAAAATCTCCAGCTAACCTGAAATGTCTCAAATTGACTCAATTGTTTCGGTCTGTCCTGAGCTAGATGATTCATTTCATTCAGCAAAAGGGGCCTTCATCTCTACTCTTCCATCTCCTGTTATGTCTTATCTCCCTTGAAGTAATAGCTCAGTGTCAGTAACCTGCTGAACTAGTGGAAAATCAGATTGCATTCCACAGTATCTCCTGGAGTGTACTCTGGAGTGTAGAGGAGCTGGTGGATAATGACTTTTTATGCTAGAAACTCTTTCTCCTCTGGGAAATGAACTAGATTCTCAGCCTATGAAGATTCAGAGCATTGTTTGACCCATATTTTGGGGGATAGGTGGGGAAGGGCAGAGGCAGGAAATATGGAAAAATTATATTATCAACTAGCAGTTTTTAGATCAGCAGCCTAAGGAAACTGTGCAGAAACTACTCTGCTATGAAAAAAGCAATCTATAATGTATGAAGAAAAATATCTTTTCCTATAGAAATCAGTCTTAAATCAAGAGTAGCAGGAACAAGAGCAATAAGGTCAGTTTTCAAGAGATCTCCCAGGCATCTTACTGGATTCAACACAGAAAAGGAACCCTATATGTCCCCAGACGAGACATGTACTGGTAGTAGGGGACTCCCTCCTGAGTGGAATAGAAGTGGTGATTTGCAAATGTGACAGGATGTTTTGAGAAGTATGCTGTCTTCCTGGGGCAAAAATCTACCATGTAATTGACTGGCTGACAAGACTCATCAAGCCCACTCACCATCCCCTCTCCTGCTGATTCATATGGGAACCAATGGTGCTGCAAGGCACAGTCTACTAAAGATTCTCCCACTTGCATGATGTAGTCCAGGAAGGGTGAAAAAAATAGTAGAGGTGAACAACTGTCTCTGCAAATAGTGCCATCAAGAACAATCTAGCTTCCTGGATCATAGTCTGCTTTACCAGGAAGATGAGCTTCTGGCACGGGATGGATTGCACTCCACAGAAGTTGTAAGAAATGTTTTTGCTGAACTTGCAAACCTGATCAGGCTGATTTTAAACTGAGTTGTTTGGAGGAGGGTGAAAATATTCTTGGGGACCGTACTTTATCAAGGCCTAGATAAAACAGCCCAAAGGCGAAAGAGAGAGTTGGACCAACAGAACAAGTACCAAGTAGTGGGAAGATAGGGAAAAGGCAGAGCTGTTGAACAACTTATTTGCTTCAGGAGTATAGTGTTTAGATTGGGGAAAGTAATGGTACCTCTCTACTTTGCTTTGGTTAGACCTCACCTGGAATACTGTGTCCCATTCTGGGCACCACAATTCAAGAAGAATATTGACAAGCTGGAAGGTGTCCAGAGAAGGGCAACTAAAATGATTAGAAGTCTAGAGACCATGGCCTATGAGGAGCATCTTAAAGAGCTGGGTTTGTTTAGTCTGCAGAAAAGAAGGTTGAGAGGAGACTTGATTGCCATGTTTAAATATTTTAAAGGCTGTCATAAGGAAGAGGGAGCAGGCTTATTTTCTGCTGCCCTAGAGACTAGGCGCCATGGATTCAAATTATAGTAAAGGAGATTCCACCTGAACATTAGGAAGAACTTCCTGACTATGAGAGCTGTTCAACAATGGAACTCTCTGCCTTGGAGTGTGATGGCAGCTCTTTCCTTGGAGGCTTTTAAACAGAGGCTGGATGGTCATCTGTTGCAAGTGGTCCATGTGGTCTCTTCCAAGTCTATGATTCTGTGATTCTAATGCTTAGTTCAAGTAGCTTGATTGCTGGGAGATGTATGTACAGAAGGAGGGGATGAGCTTCCTTCAGAAGGCTGCAAAGTTTATCCTCAAAGTGCATAATCTAAATGGCTTGGAAGCATTTGTATGTTCTTTCTATCTAAACATCTGGAAAGCCTTTGCACATTCCTATACATGTATAGGATGATGTTGATGTTTTTTTTTATTGCTGTTCCATCCAGAAACTAGAGCAGTGCAAAAAATCATTAATGTGATAACATACTTAGTAGAGTTAGACATTAGAGTTAGATATATACTACAGTCTTTGGAAATATTCTTTCTGCATTTCTGCATTTTAAAATATCCTGTTTCACTAGTGATTTAGCAATTTGCCTTAAGAACTAAATGTAGGAAAAGCGGTACATGTGCTTTAATGGTTATCGGTCCTCTTTAAGCAGGTGTATCCAGAAATTTGGGATTCAAATTTTTAATCGTTTTGAGCATTGCACCCAGACCGATACGGGGATCCATACCCATTTACAAATAGGAAAGGAAAAGGCATAAGGCAATGTGCTACAATGATCTGGCTGGAGCATTAAGACATCTGACCGAAAGTTGATTTCTAGATTATGCATTCATCTTTTAACGATGAAGTCTGCTGCACCCATTTTTAGGGCTGGAATCGTCACTAATTTAATTCTCCTAGGAAGCACTGAGCAATTTTAACAATTTTCTTTGCACTGCAGGGACATCTTGGAAAAACACATAGTTTTTAAATACTATTTGCAGTTGGGGGCTTTTTCTGCGTAAAATTAGCATGAGGATATTATTATGATTATGATTATTATTATTATTTGCACAGAAAAGAATATGTATTTCACTCAATGTAAATGCTAGTGGATTATTTATTTCATGCAAATTTCACAAAATACTTTGCACAGAAAATATTGTTGCCATAGAAAATATTGTTTCTACATAGTATCTGCACAAAAGCCCCACTATGTGCTATTTTCAGATGGAATAAGCCCTAAACTCCTAATTTCTTGATGCTTGAGAAACATGTTCTTCAACCATTTAAAATTGAATCATTTTTCCATCCTCTGTCCAAAAATTCATATGAAAGACTCTCAGCTTCAGACCTTAGTTTTCTGTTTTGTTCCACACACCAAAGTATTATTAATAATAATAATAATAGTTCCAATAATTATTGGAACTTATGTCACAAGTACCACCTACCAGTAGTAAAGAACTACTGGGATCATAAACCTACAAAGGTAGTGGAAAATGAACATGCAAAAATACTATGGGACTTTTGAATCCAGACCGACAATGTTCTGGAACACAATACACCAGACATCACAATTGTGGAAAAGAAAAAAGTTTGGATTATTGATGTCGCCATACCAGGCAACAGACAAATTGACGAAAAACAACAGGAAAAACTCAGCTGTTATCAGGACCTCAAAATCAAACTGCAAAGGTTCTGGCATAAACCAGTCCAGGTGGTCCCTACCTATCTCCCCAGAGGGACTCAGGGCAGATTCCAAACATAAAAGGCAAATGTTCAATGCCTGAACACAACAACAATGCATCCATAGTAACCTAATATATAAATACAAATTATGACTTAACAACTAAAATTAAATAAAAAAACGCAGCCTGTTATATCAGACATAAGACAAAGCATGAAACATCGAACAGAAGCGTCAATTTCCCAGTTCCTTGGGGAAAATAGATTGATCATTGCTCAAGATATCTATTGAGCTGATAGGGTGAACAGGGTATGGATACTAGTACTGGTAGTACTTCTTGTCTAAAACTCTGCAAGAAATCCATTCTACTGCAATCCATTTTGGCTTTTGTTCCTCTGCTGGCAGTTTGAAATGCTGTTGCTAGCTCTACATGAAGTGCTGGCTCCTATGAACATGCCATGTTTCTATCTGCCTCGCTGGAAACTTTGCCCAGGCAATTTTAATCTAAAATCACTCTTTCCTGAGCTTCAGGAACTTGATTTTCTAACTAGAGGATGCCACCCACCTATTCTCCTTTAGATCAACAACAGTCTCCAGTTATTCTTCAGGAAAGGTGAACAGATTTCTAAAGAGAAAATAATTTTTGCCAATCTAGATATATCTTTAGTATTTTCCTTTCAAAGTGGCAGTTTGCCCTACTATTGCCTTAGTTCTTTAACGTGTGTCTTTCTATGCTCCCTGCGATCTTTGCTCTCCAAATGCTTAACCCTGACAAGTTGTGCATCCTAGTATCTGAGTACAGTTACCTACTGCTTCATAGTCTGAATCTTAGGACTCTCTCAGCTTTTATAACTATGCTTGTTTCAGTTAATATTTCCATATTCTATATGGAATAAAGCCAGTGATGTTCTCTATTTATTTTCTTTGTGGGCACACAGAGATTATCTGCAATCTCAGGGGATGCCTCACCTGTCCTTCTGCCTGTCTACATGATTTCAGGCACTTATCATTCATTTGCTCTGGGAGGGAGCGCTGCTAGGCACGGAAGCAATGTGTGCAAACATTGACCTATGCGCCCTCTGCAGATGCCTATGCCTGAATTACTTTCCAAGTTTCTGTTTGAGTGCTGGACCATAAATCTCTGCCAGGATACTTCCATAGCTGGAGGGCCACAGCAGTATTGCCATTCCTGGGTGTGCAACAGCATCCAGAAAGCACCTTGGGACACCTTTATTAATAACCAGTGGCTAGAGGAAGATGTGCCTTGGAAAAACCTGGCTGCCCTTCGCAACCAAAGAAGTAAAGAGTATTTCCTGCAATGTTTTCAAAGTGCCGTATATACTTGAGTATAAGCCAAAGTTTGTCAGCACATTTTTAGGCTGAAAAAGCCCCCCTCAGCTTATATTTGGGTCGGCTTATACTCAAGTATATTTGGAGATTTTTTTTCCATGTCAGGAGCAACTTGAGAAACTGCACATACACACACACACACACACACCAATTTCATTGGTATCTATTTTTATTTTTGAAATTTACCAGTAACTGCTGCATTTCCCACCCTGGGCTTATACTCAAGTCAATAAATTTTCCCAGTTTTTGTGGTAAAAATCCAAGCTGGTTCACCAGGGAAGTTGTAAGTAAGAAAGAATGAGGCAATACTTTGTTTTGTTTACCCAACCTACAGAAAGCTTTGTGTGCCCCCGTCGCCACCAGTCCTTTCCATGCCAACTTGCAATTTTTTTGAAGCCCAAAAATGCCCTCTAGGGATACATGGGGCATTTTTACCATGTATTTTAGCCCTAGACCAATTTGTACCCTTTCAGATAATTTCCTTTTCTACATAAATCCCAAATGACCCTTTGGGGAGAGGGCCAGAGGCTTAAAGATGTAAAAATGCCTTCTGTGTCCTGTAGAAAGTTTTTTGAGTCAAAAAAAGGATGATACGGCCCTTCAAAGTCTAGTTAATAGCTAATGAAGTCTCTGGCTTTATACAGTTGTTAATTTCTGCTGCAGGAGTAAGGTGAGTAGGAGTTTAGGATAGATGAGGTTCCACAAACGACGAAGGAAAACAATGGCTAAGGAATCAAAGCTTTTGGTGCAGATCCCCAAATGATGCAATATTCTCGTTGCAATCCCACTTGAGAATTGCCAATAAATAGATGGGACTCATTGCTCAACTGTAAACCTTTTCAGAATCTTTGATGTTCAGAGAGGCATCAACTAGTTCAAGGGCTCTTGACATTTGCTCAGAGGCAAGCTAAGAATCTAACAATAAATTTCTTGTTTTCTTTTTCCAGCTTTCACAATGGTTGCTGCAGGAGCTCCATTTACAGAGGTTAATCTCTTTTACCTCTATGGCATGAAATGTCAAAGGAGTCTCTTCAGGTTACCTAGAAGGTCTTTCTGGTTGCTTTCACAAGCCCTAGACTAACAGCGAGGCTGCTGACATTGGGTCACTGCTGCCATATATTAATCTATTGGGGTAATCTGCTCTGATCACTACAATTAAACTTAAAAAAGCAAAGCGTTAGGTGTGAATTGTGAGTTTTCTGGGCTGTATGGCCATGTTCCAGAAGCATTCTCTCCTGACATTTCGCCTGCATCTATGGCAGGCACCCTCAGAGGTTGTGAGGTCTGTTGGAAACTGGGAAAATGGGTTTTATAGATATCTGTGGAAAGTCCACAGGTGTGAAGCCTGACTGGGGAGAATGTAGCTCTTTATCCCAGAATTCAATGAAGAAAATTGTCATCAGTGCTTGGCTCTGATCAATATTCTGAAAAAGACCGAAAAAGCAAATTGGTATGCCTCTATTAAAAAATATACCTGCCCATGTGATCAGCTGTCAAATCCTGCATTGTGCAGCAGCCAAAATGGCTGAAAGTCACAATGCAAGCCTACTGTTGTCCTTTCTTTGTGCACTGCCTTTTGCTGACATTTACATCACCAGATTTTTGCTGATATCATCCAGAAAATATTGCTAACAGCTTGCACAGTGATGTATTTATTTGATGTATTTCCATATCACCCATCGTCCTGTCTGGATTCCATGGAGGCAAAGCAATCCAACATAATGCAAATAAGATTATACAGCAAGTCGAATGTGTCCAATTATGGCAGGAAACACTAACAACACATTTTTGCCAAGTTTTGCCCTGATTTGACCCTGTCCTTCTGGGCTATATTTTGTATCTTGTAAGTGCTGACACTAAATTTTATAAGTGCTGATACTAAATCTTGGAAGTGCTGATACTAAATCTCTGCCAAGATTTGTCCACCAGACAAGTCAAAGAGACTTTTTTTTTCTAACCATTTCTTAACGGTTTATTTTTTTCTTTAAACTAAAGTTTCAGTAGGTTTTCATTTATTATGTCAATTTCATTTTGTGACGCATCCACTAATTCACATATCTCTACAAAAGAGACACGTGAATCATATCTGTATGAGTTAGAATGAGCCTGCCTGTTTTGGTAGACTTTAAGGAAATGCAATTTCAGAGATGTTTCTGCTTTTTTATATATTTGAACACTTTGATCAATGTTACAAAAAAGAAAAAGCTGGCTGTTTAGGGGGAAAATGATATTTAATCTCCTTAAATATCATCATCATCGTCATCATCGTCATCATCATCATCATCATCATCATCATCAGACTTTATTTCATATCCTGCCTCATCTCCCCATGAGGATGCAGGGTGGCTTATCAAAAATGACTTGTAATCATGATAAAAAGATAACCATTTAAAGAAGTATTCACCCTGACATGGGAGAAAGGCCATGCCAAGAAGCACCCCTTAACATCTTTCTTGCCTATACACCTGTAGAAAAGGGGTTTTGCCCATGCAGCTGGATGCACACAGGTGAACTGGAGGCCTCATTATATAGACATACCTCCAAAGGCAAAGTAAAAGTATTCTATTGCTCTGACAGATAAAAAAGGCATTGAGGGTGCTGTCTATTTCCTAAACAGTTTTAAACAAATTATTTACTGGAAACATTTATATCCACCCCCTTCAGTTCAAAACTGCCAAGGGAATAGCATTTCAGACATCTGGCAAATTAAATGAGCCTCTCAGAAAATGTATTTGAAGCCTTTATTTTTAAAGGTGTTCACCGCATAATATGGACGTGGCCTTTGTCCCTGATGAATGGGGTTGCCATGGAAGGAATTTTCTCTGCATCCATTCACTGGCACTGCAGTGGCATCACACCATCAAACTATACTTTTGAGGCTCATGAATGGATTTCTTACAGTATGTAACAGGGTGGCAAAACTGGTAACTGCATTTCTTCATGAAATATACAAACCATCAGAGTTCAAAAACCACACACACACACACACACTAGATACCAGATATTTAAATGTCTGAGGATTTTTTGTGTATCCAAACACCCATGTGTCCTTTTTCCCTTGATGTATATATGCTGGAAGAGTCACTAAATAATCTCACATTTACATTTGTGTACTATGGGAATATGGTTTGGTGCCTGCCCATTTCTCCATCATAAGAACATAGGTGCAGGCAAAACGTCAGGAGAGAATGCTTCTGGAACATGGCCATACAGCTCGGAAAACTCACAACAACCCAGTGAGAATCTCTTTCCACGTCTGCAGCTATCAACTGTTTCTGCTCTCTTTCAGTTTCCTCATCTTCTTCCCTGAATCTTGTTGTTCTGCCCCAGGAAATTTCCACAAAATTTGAAATAATAATAAAAAGTATATCAACACATGATACCGTCCCAAATAAATGTACTGTTACAGATAAATTCTAAGTTCTAACATTCAGGACTGGAAATTTACTCTAAATGTAAGAGGTAAGGTTAATGCATAGAATGCCCTGCCCTTCAATGGCTCTTCAAAAAAGAGCTGTTATGTGGTATCCCACAAGGTGCCATTCTATCCACAATATTTTTAATATTTACATGAAACCGCTGGGAGAAATCATCCAGAGGCATGGGGCAGGGTGTTATCAGTATGCTGATGAGACCCCAATATATTTCTCCATGCCTTCAAAAACAGCCTCAGCTAAGGATACTGTGTCTCTTCTGAATGAATGCCTGGAGGAGGTAATGGACTGGATGAGGAAAAACAAATTGAAACTGAATCCAGACAAAACAGAGGTGCTTGCCATCAAGGATTCTAATCTGGGGATGGAGGTATGTCAGACAGTTCTGGATGGGGTTACACTCCCCCTGAAAGACCGTGTTGGCAGCTTGGGAGTGCTCCTGGATCCGTCACTCCAAATGTCAGCCCAGGTAGATGCAAAGGTCAGGAGAGCTTACTACCAACCTATACACTAGCTGCGCCCCTTCCTAGATTTGGCAGACCTGAAGATATTCACATCAAGGTTGGACTTCTGCAGTGCACTTTACATTGGGCTACCTTTATACCAAGTTCAGAAACTCCAGTTGGTTCAAAATACGGCAGTCAGATTGATTACAGGAACATCTAGGAGTGAACATATTACACTTATCCTAAAGTCACTCCACTGGCTGCCACTTAATTTCCAGGCAAAGTACAAGGTGTTGGTTTTGACCATTAAAGGCCTACATGGTTTGAGTCCAGATTCCCTACAGGATCACCTTCTCCTGTACAATCCACCCCAATCACTTAGAAGTTCTGGGGGACGGTTACTCCAACCACCCAAAACCAGACTGGCAACCGTTGCCTAGAGGACCTTTTCATTGGCCACCCCACAATTGTGGAACGACCTGCCTGAAGAGCTCCGACAGCTATATGAGCTGTCAGAATTTCAAAAAATATATCTAAAGACCTATCTCTTCCAGCAGGTCTATCCAGCCAGTTTTTAAGCATGAATTTTAAACTTGTGTCCTTTGTTTAATTTCTGTTTTGTGTATTTTTATATGTATTTTAGAGAAATACATTTTAATATGTATATTTCATAGAAATAAATTTTAATATGTGTATTTGTGGTATTTTTACAATGTTAATGTGTTTAAATTATTCTGTAACCCGCCTCGAGCCATAAGGAGAGGCGGGTAAGAAACGAAATTACTAGTACTAGTACTAGTACTATTCTATTTATCACAAAAATAGCAAATGCTGGCTTCCATATCAATAGGGAAGAAAATCTGCTCTTGGATTTAGTCCGAACTTTTACAAAGCTTTCCAAAATTATGCAAACCATCTCTGAAATAGATTCAGTGCTTTGCATAACAGAAAAGCACAGACAATCATCCAACAGATTCTTTGTCCCACTGATGTGGCAGCTGTCTGAATGAAAGGGAATCCACACTCTATTTGCTTTTTGAGACATGAATGGGCATCTTTACTGACGTTTTACAAGCAAGCATGTCATATGAGCACATTAGACCATAGGAAAAAAGTTAATCCAGAATAAATATATAAATGGGAAGAAATTGCTTGTTTTTCTTTAGAGAAACACACACATGTTTATTTTTTTGTTTAGTGAGTGATGCCAACAAAGAAGTCATAGCACCGTAACAAGCAAACTAGAAAATAAATGCTATGAAGGATGTTTCGTTTTATGTGGTTTGAATTTGATTAGTGATTAATCCTGGCAGCTGAAACCACATGGGAGCAGTAATCAAGGTTTCTCCACTCCAGGTCTATAACAACGGGAAAACACTCTCTTGGCTCTTGTCCCATCCTATGATAGGATATTAACCTAAAATCTAATTAATCTATGAATGAATTATGGCTCCAGAAATGTAGTGCATTATAATCAATTTTAAGTGAGTTCCTAACAGAAGATAAGATGAAGAAAAAGCTGTACAATTACCAGAGGTAGATACATTCTGTTTACTATGACTGATGATTTTTAGGAGGATAATTTTACAATCCATCAAACTTTTGTCAGCTCAAACATCATGCTGCCAAACATATGCAGTAAATTATTTTTTAAATTTACATATTTATTAAAAATCTTATTGAAGACAGCAAGAAGTAAGCTGTGTTTGAATAATAAAAGAACTTGTTATTCTACTCAATACGAATAAAAAGTGTTCCTCTTCTATTAAAAAGATTTTATAGTCAGGCAATAATCATATAAATTGCCATCTGAATTAACTAAGCAAATAATTTATTAAGTTGCCCACTAAAAATTACATGAATAATTAAGGGACTGATAGAAAAAAGTCAACCCAATAAAATTGGTAAATAAGGATGAAATTTACAATATGCCTAGATTTTTCCAACTCTTTAAAAAAATATATAAATGGGTGGTTTGGAGCCATTATAATCCTCAAAATTCCAATAGGAGAAAAAGCAACACACTATTTTCAAACATGAGTCTTATAAAGATGTGCTGGGTAATTCATACAATATTTTTCCCCTTCATCTGTCCCACCATATTTAGGGAAATGAAGATGAACAGTCTCTCTGTTTGCCAAGTATGTCATTCCCCTGTCTCTACTTGCAGGGAGAGATTTTTTTAACCAACCACCTGTATGTGTACAAATCATGTATAATCATCATGCAGTTGATTTCCTAATTAAATCAGGAATATAAACCACTCATTTTCTATGGTGCAACGTAATGGTACATTGTGGATAGGAGAGTAATAGGGAGGAATGTGGAGCAGCACATGAAAAGGAGTCGCTCTCTGCACTTTGCATTGGAATGTAGTATCACCCAAAACAGCTCATTGCCTTTATTTGAAGTAGCTCTGCTTTGTGAAATATAGGACTACTACATTCAGTTAAAATCTCAAGTGCCAATGAAAACCTGCATTACCTTCATTCCATAATAATGGAACCTTAAACATTTATGAATAATCTACAGTGGAATGCAGAACTGAACAGAATCCTGTTTGAATAGTATATTAGTAATACAATGAATAGAGGGTACAAAGATAGACACATGCATATTACAAAACTTGGAGAAAACTTCCATTTGTAAATATATGAGGGAAACTCATAGGGAGGAGGGTGCAAGCTTGTTTTCTGCTGCCCTGGAGACGGTACAATGGCTTCAAACTACAGGAGAGGAGATTCCACCTGAACATTTGGAAGAACTTCCCGACTGTGTGAGCCGTTCAACAGTGGAACTCTCTGCCTCAGAGTGTGGTGGAGGCTCCTTTGGAGGCTTTTAAGCAGAGGCCAGATGGCCATCTGTCAGGGGTGATTTGAATGCGATTTTCCTGCTTCTTAGCAGGGGGTTTGACTGAATGGCCCACGAGGTGTCTTCCAACTCTATGATTCTATGATTCATGGATGCATCACTGAGAAAAAGGCTTCTTTTCTTCATAGGGAACCTAGAATGGCAAGCCATGAGTCCTGTAGTGCAAATGCAAGTTTAGAATGAGCACGTAGGGGAAATGGGTGCTTTATGAACTTTAGGGTGTTGGACTCAAGGAATGGTTAGAAAGTGATATTTTGGATTTTTGGTTGTTTATTCCTAAATACAATTTTTCAGAAACAGGAATTCTCATCTGAAAGGAAACTAAATCCGATAGTGTTCCAAAATGAACTTTTCACATATTGGGTAGGAGGACATGTGGAGCAACATAAAGGGGGTTGGTTTCTACAGCTTCCAATTGATACCAACACTGAGGATCCAGGAACCTTAAAAGGAAGCTGGAATATTAAACATTGTTGAACAGTCCACTCTGTAACATGTATCCGTCATATCATAGCCGTGGTGTGGTTGATATGAATCCATGAACAATAATTATGTTGTTAGTCTTCTATACTGTGTCTAAAACCTAAAACAGAGTTTTCCATTAACCCCTGCCTTGTGAGTTTCCTGAGGGTACATAGCTGTCATGGTTGGGGACTGAATTAGATGAAGCACAGCAAGGGAATTCTTATGTCTCTCTCTTCTCTTGCTCTTGCATCCATCCTCCAGGTTTCTGACAGTAGCTTTAAGGGATCATGCCATTTTGGCGGTCGTTATGGAGAAGCATGGTCAATAATGTTTTGAAGAAAGGTGGTTAGGTTTCAGTAATAGTGTTGAGATAGGTTAGCTATAGAATATTTTGAAAGGCTTGCAGAAATGGGGAGTATTGGCAGGTGCCAAAGTTTGAAAAAGCAAGAATTCTATATAAGATAGGACTAGATTCAATGTCTGGGATAATAAAAGAAAATTTCCCTTGGAATATTTAGGGGTTAAATGATAGGCTAAAAAATAAGTTAAAAGGAATAGTGTTGAAATTTACTTATATCAGGATTTCTGTCTTAAAATGTATGTTAATCTAACTATATGGGACAGGGCAGGAAAAAAAGTTCATAGTATTATGACCTCACCCACAAGCCTGTATTGTGAGTTTCACCACCCCAAACATACTTTCTATGTTTGGTAAAAACATAATAAAAGAGTCCCCAAATTTCGATTTCCTTACGGTTTCCCTTTCGATTTTCTAGCCCTCAATTCATGATCATGCAACGTCCTCATCAGACAGGCCAAATTTGCCTTTTCACTTTTGCCACGGAGCCCACCAGTTCTCATCCCATGCTGTACTTTACTTCCAGCAGGGCTACTGGGGCAGCAACACAGGAGGCTTCCCGTGTTGCATTGGCAACAATAAGGGGAAGCTGGGCGGCGGACACTTCCCCTCTGTGGGATAGGGTAAGGGGTAAGTTGGGCAATGCAAGGTGTGTGTTTCCCTGTGTCCTATGCCTAGCCCTGACGGATTCAAGCCAGAAACTAAATATGCAGAGAATCTCTACATTTGTATGTGTTTAAGGCCCTGGTGGCACAGTGGGTTAAAACACTGAGCTGCTAAGCTTGTTGACCGAAAGGTCACAGGTTCGAATCCAGGGAGCAGTGTGAGGTTCCGCTGTCAGCCCCAGCTTCTGCCAACCTAGCAGTTCAAAAACATGCAAATGTGAGTAGATCAATAGATCCAGTAGGAAGGTAACGGCACGTCATGCAATCATGCTGGCCACATGATCTTGGAGGTGTCCACGGACAATGCCGGCTCTTCAGCCTAGAAATGGAGGTGAGCACCACACCCCAGAGTCGGACATGACTGGACTTAATGTCAGGGAAAAACCTTTACCTTACCTAAGGCCCATTCAGGCACACATTCAACTCATACAGTATTGTGCCCCTATTTCCATCTCTTTATGACAGTCATGTTGGAAAATGGTAGCTACAGAAAAAATCTCGCAGAATGAATATGTTTATATATTAAATGTATACCACATGGGCCTAAAACAGATGCAATTTTAAAGGTAATATGCATTTTTGTTTTCGTGGAATTGGTAGCAGGCCCAAAACCAACAAGCCCTTTGAGCAGGGCTTTACCACTAAAACATACAGAAATGTTCTGTCCCGATATACCTGAGTTAGTTAAGTGTTTCTAGATTAGAAAATGTGGATTTTGGAGAGGGCCGATCTTAGCAGTTGTAGACTTCTAACTTCTGGCTGGATCTTTTGTGCAGCAATAGAATGTTGTGTTGTGATAAGCTGCAGGGCTGGTCTATTTGTCATGCCACTGCTGCCTTGTAGGGTAGCAAGAGGTTAAGATTCAACCGATTAAATGTAATCTGTAGTCTAAAATGTATCTGGGTGGACACAGATATAGATCACAAACTAAATTTAATATTTGCCAGAAAAGTCAAGGGCACAGTCTTAGGACATGACCCATTTGGCTTAATCCAGGAGGAAATGATAAACAAGAAAATGGGGCTTGCAGGGGGAAAAAAAACATAATTCATGTCAAATACTAAGCCAGACTGCAAGAGACACTCACTGTCTTCTGGAAAATTACACAGAAAAGAAATAGGGGGAAGCTAAATAGTACAAAGTGTGAAAAATGATAGATAGCAAGAAGAAGAGAAGCAAGACAACTCACACTTAAATCCGGGAAAGTTGCCAAGATCTTTGTTAAGAATACTTGCCTGAGCATTTAAATTTTAAATAATGCAAATTGAAATTCCCTGTGAAGGGAGGCTCGATTCATTTCCCCACCAATTTTCCAAGCCGGCAAAGACCAGACAATTTTATTCAAGCAGCATACCTTTGGTATGTAGGATTGTCTGCTGTTGGAAGGTATCTAATCAGATGGATGCTGACTATCTTTTAATACTGTATTTCTTTGATTCTAAGATGTACTTTCCCCCTGTATGAACATCTCTAAAAATAGGGTGCGTTTAGAATAGTGGGTGCTTTTTTATATACATAAATAAAGTTTTCTTTCTGTTGGTGGTACTGAAATTAGTCTGTGTCTTACAATCGATGGTGTTATGTTTCTTATTTTTCTGGTTTTACATTATCTGCTCTTCCATCTTTGCTATCTGCTTTGAGTACTTTTTGGCAGAAAAGTATAAAATGAATGAATGCATGCATTTTGAATGTTTGAACACACAATACCTATTTCAGTGTATTTTTAAAAAATGTTTGAAACCAACTAAAGCTCCTCAAGCCACTCAGTCCACACTTTTTTTCTTTGAGCTGGTAGGGTCCATTTAGAAAAGCTGAAAAGCCCCATGGCAGCAACAGATCCATTTTACTCTGGATTAACAAATTAGGTTTGGACTACAGATACAGAGGAGGATATGATTATCTCTGAAAATGTCACAGATGGGAAACATTAATACGGTGCCTACAATGTAGATTGGCTATGTTGGCTAAGAGTTGTATTTAGAGATGGGAAATGTTAATTTTTTTGGACTACAGATTCCAGGATACCCACTGGCTGTGGTGCCCAAAGTACTGTGGGAACTGTATCCAAAAAGGAACATTTATCATATCTCAACCATGTCCGTCATTTAAAAAATGCTTTTTGAATATACACAAAATTGCATGTCAGGCTGAAGGCAATGCTGAACTCTCTGAGCTCATTGTTGCTGCCTTTAATCCGCCTAGAGTTTTTACCACACACAAATATTCAAAACACATACATTCCAAAGTGCAAATGAGTTGGACTGTCCAGGAAATGCTTTGCCACCAGGGATTCTGTTGTATGTATGAACCAGACTTGCATTTTGGCTTACGCTCTCCTTCAGTTTTGGCAGCTATTTCTGGCAGATTTCATGTCTCATATTTTGAGTGACAAATATTGTATGTTCAATCTCTCTTCAAATAATAAGATGCTGAAAGCCAAATTTCAGCTAACCATTATGAAATAATCGGAGCTTGGAAAGTTACTTTTGACAGCCAATGAGATAGAATTATAATTCCAACTCTCTAAATGCTAATCAATTTAGGGTTTTTAAAAAAATATCTAAAAGAAACTTGTCCCTTTTGGCTACTTAAATTTTTTTAAATGCAAACCTACAGCACAAAACACATTTTCATGCTGTCCCACCTGTTGTTGCCTCTATACCATAAGGAAGTGTGTGAACTGTGAAGTATTTCTCCTAAAATAGTTCCTGGCCAAGTAGTAAGTAGTTACGTTTAAGATTTGGAAATCAGGTTATTATCTATAAAGTCTATCTTTGTGACTGCATCCCCCCTCCCATCATGTTCCTGCACAAGCGTAAAGATCTGCCGGGGAGGCCCTCCTCATGGCCCTGCCACTGTCACAAGTGTGGTTGGTGGAGATGAGAGAGTGGGCCTTCTTGGTGGTGGCCCCCCAGCTTTGGAATGCACTCCCCAGGGATATTAGGCAGGCCCCCACACTGTCCTACTTCCTTGGGGAGCCTTTGAGACTGTCTAGCCCCAATGGTCCACATTAATGACACAGCACTGCACTTTCATCCCATGCCCTTGTTCCTTAACTACAATTTGCATCATCCCATTCCCTTGCCTTATTTACAGTTTGGCCATGTCTTAAAGCACTTTTCACCATAGGTTATTGGGCGCTGCTCTGAGTTTTAAATTGTTGTTTTATATACTATTGGTTTTCTACTTTTTAATTGTACTGTCTGTTTATTTTATGTGTTACTTTGTGTCATGTGTAAGCCGCCCTGAGTCCCTTCAGGGAGATAGAGGTGGAGTACAAAAATAAAGTTATTATTATCATTGTAAGGATTCCGATAACAAATAATGAATGAGTGAGACCCAAGGTCTATATGAGAAGCATGCCTGTTAGGAGGACAAAAAATGCTACTTAAATCCATAATGGGAATATACAGAAAGATATTTCTAAAATTTATTGCTCTCTCAATGCCTCAAAGATGAACTCATATAAAACCTAACATAAATATGGCACATCACATATAATCACACTTTGGATTCAAAGCTATGTACTGTATTTTATGGTTGATTTGTTTTTGTTTAAGGGCATTAGCTATTTCCCAAGCCTTCAGATATAATACACATCTGGATCACACATGCATTATTCTGCAAATACCAAATCTTAACTATTAATCCTGTTTCTTAACATTCTGATGAACATTAGTGGTAAAGTGTCCTCCAGTGCCCTATGAAGTCCTTCCAAAAATGCCTTCCAAAGAAATGCCAGGTTTACTGTTGAGGATTGTTTATGCTTAACAAGGGATGGGGAACAGATATAATGGTGTAATCATAATTTATCTTGATTATACCATAGGCCTGGCAAAGAAATTTAGTAAAGGGATTTTTTTCAGAGATAAGCACTGAGTTTTGAACAAGATAAAGATGAACCTGTTGTAAGCTTCAGTATTTCCTAAAAGACTATCATGCAACTGATTTTTGACTCTGGAACAAAGGGGAGTGGGGAGAGAAAACAACTACATTCAGATGGTTGTAATAATACTGGTTATTTACTAACCAACATCACAATATGCACTGCTTAATAAAGATATTCTTTACCACTGCAATTGAGTTATAACCACTTTTATTTCTTGTTTGAGCAAGACATAAAATGTAGACTGTGGTTTCTAATTCTACACATTTGGAATATGGCACATCAGTGGACCAACAGAACCACAGTAATCTCAGTTTCTTTCTCTTAAACGCCTTGGCTTTGCAAAGATTACTCTCTTTCAGCCAAGAAATTCCCCTGTAATGTTTATCATTTTTAAGATTAGTCTTTACTAGATTATTTCCTGCTAGAGTCTAAGAAGCGGCACGTGGATATCAAGTCAATACCTGTCAAAAGTTTACGACTTATCTTTCTGATGACTTCATTAGATTTTGATCTGGCAAATTATGAGTTACACACATATATGTTATTTAAACTCAAAACTCTTCCTTTGAAACAAAATACCAAGCTGCAAACAAGCTAGCAAACACCAAATGGGATACCATCTGGTGCAATGAACAGAACACAACCGGTTCCCCATATCTGATTTTTTTCCAAAATAAAATCTGAAATGGATTTTCATTACATTCCCGAGTGACTCACAAAATGGGATTAAGGTTGGTTAGCAATTACTTTTGACACTGGTTGCTTTAAGATGGATTTAGAAATATTGTTTAGAACTTGCACAAACATTAATTCCACTGAAGTGCCCTTATGTGAAATATACATAAATTCGTATCACAGATTGGTTTGTGACTACCAAAACTTTACAGTAAATAAATGTCATTAATTAAAACATTTATTCCCTCTCCACCCACCTCCCCTCCCAATTACAGAACACATAATGAAGTACGTATACAAAGAACCTAGTGAATAGGTGTCAGTCGAAACATAGCAAACATGTTTTGGCTCAGTGAATTAAAGGGGCAAAACTGTTTCTGAGAGAAGAGATGTCATTCTACTGTCATCATCACTAGGCAGTTGCTCCATTCAATTTAGTGTAAAATGGCTACTTTTACTAGAATGGATGGAAGCAAACAAGTATTTAGTATGCTTCTATCTCCTTACATTCCAGGCTGTTAAATGTTTACTCTACTGCACATAAACTTTGAGGAACTAAATCTGCTTCCCAAAGTCATATGTGTTTACTTATGAATTTTAGCTAGCACAAAAAGAGGATGTGTCTCTCTTTTTGTTGTGGAGTGGGAATACATTAGGCAATCCACACCTTTTCCTGGGAATTTTGTTCATCAGCTTCTGGTGGCTCCAGAGCTATCTAAGCTTCTACCAAAGTCAGAGACTGACAAACAACACAATAAACTTTGCATTGGATTGGGTCTTGTGCTAAAAGATTAAGATCAAAACCCAATTGCTAGCCCTACCAAGAATAAAGTCTGAACTGCTAAACACAAAACCAGCACTTATATCAATCCCACTTTATACATCAACAGTCAGGATTAGCAATTCCACTTGGGTCCACAGAAAATGTAGGGTAATATGTTAGATCCTGTTTTGCTATTGGAGTTTTTCTTTCTTCAAATAATAACTCTGATGCAGGAAATTCAAAACACAGCAGAGAGCTGTTAATATGCTTATTAATGTGTGATATCCAATGTATGGTGTGAACATTTTTCGTGTTTCAATGTGCGCAGCTGTCAATTAAGGCCTTGCCAAAGAAGATACACCAGCAGATTATTGTTGTTCAGTTAAGAATTTAGAGCAGGACGATTCCATCCAGAGGAGTGCAACTCTCTGCCACTTTCAATTACACTAAAGCTGGATGTCCATCACCACCGTGTGAAAAAAGATTACTGTAAATTTAGAGCACCTTTGATTGCTTCAACTACAAAAGTCCCAGATCTGCCCTTTTGCCTTTTCAGATCAGGATTCAGGTATGGTTGTATTTATTAGGTGGATCACTTTTGTATTTTTTGTGACAATTATTCAGTCATTTTTGAAGCAACATGTCAGGCTTCTATTTGTTAAGGATAACCCCCAGAACTGTTAGAGGAAGCTCTTAATGTTTGCAGACATTTGACAGCAGTTTTAAGGACTTGCCAATGAAAAGTAAAGAATGGAGTAATCCAAAACTGCTCCTTACTGGAAATGCAGCAGTTAGGAAGTGTCTTCAATGATTAATGGAAAGCAATTCCACTGGGTGGATTCTGATATATGCCACTAAAGCTTACATCAGTCTTACGAGTCTTTGTAAGATGTTATTAAAAGATGACTAAATTATATAGCCGTAACATACAAACCTCTGAAATCATATTTGTCACTCTTTGCTTACTGCTATTAGATCGACAGATCTCCCGTCGGTTTACCATGAGAGATACAGATATTGCTTTTCAGTCAGAAACAATATATGAATATTGCATGGGGCACTGAAAGCCAAGCTCCAAAGAAAGGAAGAGAAGCCTGATGCAAAAAAAGTAGGGAAAAACACGACAAGGTTCAAAATTAATGGCCTGAGCATTAACTCTTACTGTCAGTTATTCAAACAGAACTCATGTTTGTAAGCTTTAGTGAAGAAGTATACTCGGTCTTTCAATGGTTTGCAGTCAATTTATCATTTCCAGGAAATAATTTTGCAATGGCATAAAAGCTGGGTCATTCTGGAACAGACCTTTCTGATCTGTGCCTCCCAGTTGTGCTGCACTACAGTACTTCCCTTCAAGAAATTCAGCTGGCTGGAAAGGATGCAAGCCAAAATTCAACACCTTTGCAGAAAAGAAGTATTTATTGATTGATTTACTTCATTTTTACTCCACCTTTCTTTACCTCAGAGGGAACTCAAGGTGGCTTACAAATTCGGCAAAATTCAATGCCACACAGGTAAACAATAAACACATCTCATCTCCTATGAACCATCAAGGAGCTTAAGATCGTCTGAGGAGCCCCTGCTCTCGATCCTGCCTGCCTCACAAGTGTGACTGGCAGAGACGAAGGACAGGGTCTTCTCAGTGGTGGCCCCCTGGCTACGGATCTCCCTCCCCGGGGATATTAGATTGGCCCCCTCCCTCCTGACTTTCCAAAAAAAGTAAAGACCTGGCTCTTTGAACAAGCTTTTGAGAATGCATCGGAATAGATAACACGGAACTATGAATGATGAACATGGAATGGCCAGACGACGTTACTGGATAACGTTTTTAACAGGATAACACCGATGATTATATTTTTCAATGGTTTTTATATGTTTTATATTGTAATGTTGATTGTTTTTAATGGCACTTTTATGAATGCCTGACACTGAACTGTGCCAGTCTGTAGCTTGTCTTGAGTCGCCGTATGGCTGAGACAGGCAGGCTATAAATATAATAAATAAATAAATAAATAAATGAATAAATGATAAACAATCTAAACATATAAGCAATTAAAACACATAACAATCAATTAAACAGATTAAAACCATATAAAATGCCGAGGCATAATCTCATGTACAAATCATTTCCCAAAATCCATAGTCCGTTATTCAAACTGTTGAAGTTTCCTATGCACCAAACATCTATGAGAAGAGCCAGGTCTTAAGTTTTTTTCCCTAAAAACTAGGGGGGATGGGGCCTGCCTGATGTCACTGGGGAGGGAGTTCCTCAGCCAAGGGGCCACCACTGAGAAGGCCTTGTCTCTTGTCCCAACCAATCACACTTGTGAAGAGCTTGGGACAGAGATCACAGCCTCCCCAACTGATCTTAAAGCTCTTGTAGGCTCATAGAGGGGGGTGCGTTCAGACAGGTAAGTTGGCTAGACCACGGGATCCTTTTAAAAACATAATAACCAATCCCAATTTTATACAATATATTTTATAAATATTTTTACTTGTTTTGCTATCAGGTGTTTAGAGGAAATGCAGAAACTCTTAAGCAATTCTAATAAATGAATACATCAACCACTATTAGATATGACATAAACACTCAAGAAACAACAGAGATAAGACGGAGATCAACTGAAACCATGATATATCCAAGTAAATATTTTCCACAGGCTAAATGTAATGCAGTAAAATGCAGACTACACTTTGACCACTTATTGATGAATTATTCCCATGGAACATAACTGGGCTTATTTGTGAGTAGATATGTATAGGAGTTCATTGCTAGGTTTATGAATAAAACTAACATCATGATTAAACTTTGATGAATCACAATCAAACTATTTAAATTTATTTCTTCCATCCTATGCCGAGACACAAAAGCCACATTCAAATAAAATAAATCTTGTAACATCTCTGAATTTAGACTTTGATCAGCTTCCAAGGGGAGGAAGACAAGTGCTGAGAATACCTTGATAGTACACTTTGTTGTGAAGAATTTGTATGTAGATGGTGTAACTAAGAAGAAACACTTCACTGTTTATTAATCACCATGGCAGTGTATGAAATGGGCCTAAGACGTTCCATCTTCATTGTTTATCTCACACTCTCTGTGGCTCTTCAAATAATTGATAGTTACAAGAGACACTAATCCTGAGCTGGTGCTGGGGATATAAATGTAATTTGGTCTGTAACAACATCTAGCCTCCCAGTGTACAGAGTTCTTTTCACCAAATCCAGTCCTAAAGTATATTGAAATATGCAACAAAATTCTCAGAAGCATTTTTATAGCATGCCTTTCCCTTGTCATGTTCCTTCCTATCAGTAGTGAGGTACCTGTGAAAGCCCTTCAATACATGCAATAAAATTTGGAAGTAACTGGTATAAAAGGGGGTGGTGTCGATTCTTCTTCTTCTTCTTCTTCTTCTTCTTCTTCATTATTATTATTATTATTATTATTTATACCCCACTTTATCTCTCCCAAGGGGGACTCAAAGCGGCTTAACATAAAAGCATCATCATAACTATTTAAAATATACAAATATGCAAACATTAAAACAGGATTAAATATAGACAGTATTTAAAAAATTCCAGTTAAAAACCATTAAAATAAATTCAAAATTAAAAATGGTATTTGGGGAACGTGCAGATGGAATCGGGTTAACAGCTGAAAAGCATGTGTTTTATAGGTGTGCTTAAAACCTGATTCTGCCCAAAACATGTGCACCTACGCTTATATCCCCGCAGCCATGCAAAATTTACTTCTTATGCTTTATTTTCAGTGTGTCTCTTACTTCCTGAATTGCATTCAAAGTCAACTGTGGCAGCAGGATCAAACTCAGGCTTACTTGCAAATGTTTTTGGACTTTTTCCGAACTTTGCTAGGACTAACCTAGAAATGAACTGTATAATCCAAAAACTGAACCAGTTGACTTCATTTCCTGAGCCAATCTAAGCAGGTCTTAAGAAATGAAAATATATCCTTTGCTACCAGCATTAACTCCCTAAATTCTCTCCCCAATCCCATTTCTTTATATTTAACTGCAATAGTAGTTGCAAAAAAAAAAAGACAGATAAGAGGAAGATATCCTTTCTTTGTTGCCTCATTGTCCTCCATTGTTCTGATAGGCTGCATAGCTACAAACCAAGAAAGAAGAGTAGCATCTGGTGACACTTGGAGGCTCCCAAAGTCTTGCCGTTGCAGATAATCTTGGGAATATCACTTGGATCAAGGCTTATACCTTGGAACAAAAGATGGAAAAGGGCATCGCCTGTCCTAAGACTTTTCCCTGCTTTTGATTGAAAAAGAAAAGAAAAGATGGGAACTGTGTTTGGGGGCTGGACGATTGCATACACTTTTCTGGGGAGAAAGTCAGGGAGAACAGTCAGGGAAAGAAAAGAAGGAGATTTCATACCATCTCAGATAGTGATCAATGCTAAAAAGAAATTGGAGAAATCTTGAAGGGCCTGAGGAAGAGATTTGAGGGGGAGATGGGCACCCCAGTATTCAGACCATGAGCTACCAGTGATCTCACAAGAAGATTGAGGGGGTCCTTGCTTCAGTCTAGCAGAAGCTGAGACTTTCTGACATTTGTAGCTCTTGAAAACCTGGAATCACTATTCAGAATGTCACTTTTTCTGTTGAAACAATTTTCTAATCCTGCAGCCTGAAGATCATTAGTTTTGTGGAGTCCATATAAATGCATATGTAGATATGCAAAAGTGTATCTATTACTATCCTTATTTTAATTTTAGTTTTTCCCCCCATGGCAATGGAGCTGCAGAGTTTGGGTTTATTGATTTGGTAAAGTACTTTCCTCCTCTCCCTCCTTGGATTTGTTTCCCTTATATTGTGTGGTAACACGACATCTCTCCACTGCATTAAAAATGAACTTGTAAAGTAAAATATAAGAGCCCTTTTTTCATGTCAGGAGCAACTTGAGGAATTTCAAGTTGCTTCTGGTGTGAGAAAATTGGCTGTCTGCAAGGACATTGCCCAGGGGACGCCTGGATGTTTGATGTCTTATCATCCATGTGGGAGGCTTCTCTCATGTCCTTGCATGGGGAGCTGGAGCTGACAGAGGGAGCTCATCTGCACTCTCCCTGGATTCAAACTTCCAACTTCTCAATCAGCAGTCCTGCTGGCATAAGGGTTTAACCCATCATACCACTGGGGGTCCTGAATATAAGGGCTAAAATAAAATGATTGCTGGAAAACGCAAGCTCCCTAAAAAAGAACAACATTGTTGATGGATAAAGTTAGGATTAAGCCAAGAAAAGAAAAAAAGGGGTAAACAAGGGAAATATCACTTGTACAAAATGTATATTTATGTGGAAAAATTAGGTATCCAAAGCTCTGAGACTCTCTAAAGATTTGCAACCTACAGCTACAGTCCAAGGTTTTAATATTTAGCCCATTTGAAGTGGAAAGATGAAAACAAAACACCCAAATTTGAAGCAGAAAAAGATACCTGGTGCTGCTAAAAATACTAAAAGGTTCAGCAGTTCATTTTCGGTGCTGTAGCAATTCTCATTAATGCAGTTACGTAACTTATTCCCCACTCATCATGCTGAGAATATAACTCTCATATTAGTAGATCAGTAATTTCTTATTCTTTTCTTCAAAATATTTAACTGCCTGATGCAAAGCATATCAATGCTCTAAAGAGAAGGTGCATTTCAGCTAGAAAGAAAGAAGGAAAGCAAATAAAAGAAAGAAAGCCCAGTTCCCCAACATACATTAGCATTATTCATGTAATTTAATGTGGCTGATCAGATTCTCCTTTCAGAATCAAAATATTTTTCCAATTCTGCATTAAAACGTGGATGGGGCTCATGTTTGTGAACAGCAATCTTTTTCCTATTTCTCTATCTTGATTGAGCCAATGCTGTGTTTATTGTACTCAATTTACTTTTTATCTCTTTTCTTTTTATTAGTAATAGCATTTGTGCAGTTATAACAATCACCCTATCTTACAAACTTCCTAAGTACTATTTGTCATTTGTTGCTTTGAATGCCTATTCAATCCCATGTTGGGTTTATTGTATTAGATTATTATAATCCACTTCTTGGCAACAATAGGAATGCAAATAGAAATAAAACCCCAAGGTTTCATTACGACAGTTTCAAGATTGAGGCAGAAATGATGGAAAATGATAGAAAGCTTATTGTATTACAGGCTAGGCTGCAAATTGCAATGAATCTATCTGCCAATTCCTGTTGACAAATACTTGTAAACATTATAGTGTTTAGAGACCATTTTACTTTTTATCCAATTCATAATCCTTAGTTTAGCCACCTACAAATTACATACGATAGGTTGCTTTAGCATCTTTACATTGTCTGTTACTGTATTTTCTGTTTGGACTAGAAATGGGAGAGAAGGATTCAATGATTGCCTAATACTGGAATGACAATGGAATTCAGTGAAATTTCTCCCTTACAATTGCATCCCATGGTAGATCCCTCCCAAACTAGGTCTGGAGAATTGGAAAAGTCTCTGGAATCTGTTTTTGGGTGGCAGAGTGGGCTAATGGGAGAACAAGATGGAGAAATATTGCTAAAGCAGCATATTGGGTTATACCCTGAGTTCTTAGGGATACAACATACATCCAAAGGAATATTGATGCCATTGGATTCAACTGCTTTTGCATTAGCAGGAACACTACTGGGTTAGAATTTTTAGGATAATGTGGGGAAGGGTATCATTAAAGATCATACCTCTTCATTCTGCCAACAGGTTTCCCCCCCACTGTATCTCATTTGCAGGAAGAAAGAGCCCTTCCACCAGCAGGATGCAAATTCTGGATCCAACCTATTATGTTTCTGATGTAGCTGAACCGTGAAACTGAAATCCGTACATTGCTGATGCCTTCAAAAGGCACATGAGCTTAGACTTTAGGTACATCCTTTTTTCAGTCCATTCAGCAATTTTACAAATAGCCTGAATTACACGAAGAGAAGCATGAGAAGCTATATAAGTCAGACATTCATTGATTGTTTCAATACACAAATATTTCTCAGGGACAACACTTTAGACTTAAGTGGCGGTGGGTGAAGTGAAGAGATTTTGGATGTACAAGATTTAGCTGTGAATAAAGGATACAATAAAGTTTTAAAATAATATATTGCATGACTACAGTAGAGTCTCACTTATCCAACATAAACGGGCCGGCAGAACGTTGGATAAGCAAAAATGTTGGATAATAAGGAGGGATTACAATTTGGTGCCTAATTTTACAAAACAAGCACCAAAACATCATGTTTTACAACAAATTGAAGGAAAAGGAGATCAATACATGGTAAAATTATGTAGTAATTACTGTATTTACGCATTTAGCACCAAAACATCGCAATGTATCGAAACAGCTGTAGATCAGGGCAAGAAGCAGACTCCGTTGGATAATACAGAATGTTGGATGAGCGAAGGTTGGATAAGTGAAACTACTCTATTTCTTTTCTATACATATTTCGCAATAACCCTACATATCAACAGAAATCAAACCGCTAATTTTTTAAAGCAAAAGGAATTGTGTTTTTCTTAAGAATAAACATTATAGAGGGCCAGTTACAATTTGCAAAATTTGTGTTTGTTTTGTTCTGTTAGAAATGTAATACAATGGTCTGGTTGCTGATGACACGATAAATACATTACAATTAATTGAGGTCTAATCAGTATATACTACAGAAACTCTAGGTAGACAATGTGAATTAAAGAAATGATGCACACATATTAGGGCTACTGTCAATGGATTTTCTGGAATGGTATGCAAAGCAGGACAGGTACGAGAAAGAGATAAAGTGTGGGCAAGTTGTCAAAAATCACAGAATCCTCTATGTTCACAGGATATTTCGAAGCTCAGCCAATGGTGCCTCCAATTTTAGCCCAAGGACAAACTATCACTTTACTATTGAAAAACAGGAGTCTGGGTCTTTTAAAATAAGAATAAATCAAGGTGCAGTCTTTACCAACCAAGGACAATTTGAACCAATCCTAGTAAGCTGTGCTGATATCAGACCATTGCCACTTGAAGGGTTGTCAGAAATCACTTAGGACTATTTTCACTATGTGCTAACTTTGGGTTAGTACTATTCTTTGGGCTGAAAGACATTAGCATAGCAACTCATTCTTCATCCAAGTCCTCCTTCTTCTTTTTTGGCTTTTCTACTGTCATGAAAAATTATGCTGGCAGAGTATTTTTGAGATCTGCTGTCAGGAAAAAAGTTCATCTGGCAGAAGGCAAAGTCTGTTGGCAGAAGTAGATTTTCCCTAATCCTAATACCTTACAGTTGGCAAATCTTTGAGTTAGGCATGCACTTTGGAAAAGCCAACAGAACTCGGAAATGATGGGGGGAATTCTTCTGATTAGTCAGGTATTAATTTATTTTGCCAAATGGAAGTTACCACAACTTTTTAAGGTATTGTCATGCAGAAAGAAAGCTTTCCATACTTCTGCCAAATACTAATCAAAAGAATTTCTCCACTTCTAACAAAAAACAGAAACACAACTGTGCACGAGGAAGAAATTGCACCCATGTGACAATGAAGCAAAATGTCATTTCTATTTGTTCTATGAGTTACATCACTAAAGATATGTCCGTGCCTCCTCCCACTTATTCAAAACAATTCCATTTCCTTCAAAAAAAAATTAATACATTTGGCCATGGACTAAACTATCCATGCCTTGAAAATGTATACTAAAGTCCTCAAAACAAACCTTGATTTTTCCATTAAGTAGAGGAGGCACCATTTTACTATTCCGGTGTATAGTGGGGATCCTGGAACAAGCCCCAATGGATAGCAAAGGCCTACTCTACAGCAAAAACTTGGAATATTGGAATAGCTGGATCAACTGTACCAACTATATATATATATATATATATATATATATATATATATATATATGAAAACAGGAACACTGTACAAACCCAAAAAATAAGAAAAAACAGAAGCTAAAACAAAAAAGGTATGCAACCAAACCCTCCAAACAGATTAGTAGCAGATTTTGGCTGGCATTCTGTAGTGACATTTGCATGCGTAAGTCACGCTACGCATGTGGGACAAATTAATTGCCACAGTGCAACAGACACATTCTGCTGACAGCAGCGGAAGCAGAGATACATTGACATCAACACTGCAACTACTGAAAAGGCCTTATGGCATGTTAAAGGTACATAAATAAGTTGTTTAGAATTCACGCACAACTAATAAGGCTAGGAAAAACATCACACTTTCGTAACAGCCAAAACGTAATATATTTTGAAGGAATGAACAGCAATATACAGTTCACTGATGCTGTATTAAGCACTAAGAGGTAGTTCAGTGCACAAGATATTAATTTTACTTGTGAGTTTGGTAAATTTACTCCATTTCAAGGTAGTATTAATCATAAATTACCCTTTGGGTTTGTTTAGGTGATTTGGATACAAGAACCTCAGATTTGGAGTACCATACTATCTCATTCCAGATATTTTACACATATTTGTGAATGAATAAAAAAGGTAAATATTTCCCCTGACATTAAGTCTAGTCGTGTCCAACTCTGGGGGGTGTTGCTCATCTCTATTTCTAAGCTGAAGAGCTGGTGTTGTCCGCATGGAGTGCTGTTAACTTCTAGCAGAAGTGGTACCTATTGATCTGCTCTCATTTGCATGTTTTCAAACTGCTAGGTTGGTAGAAGCTGGGCCTAACAGCAGGAGCTCACTCCGCTCCCTGGATTTGAACCTTCAACCTTTTGGTCACCAACTTTAGCAGCTCAGCGGATTAACCTGTCGTGCCACCAGGTGGACCTATACGGAAATATACTGAAGCAGTAATGTTCTTTCTGAAAAGAACCACCTGTCTATAAGTACATAGGAGGTTTATTATTTACAAATTCAGGAACCCTTAAAAAAGCACATGAAGGTGAAGAATGGGAGAGTTCTGGGCCACAGATCAGCCAATTAGCTATTACACAAACCTGTTTCATTAAAAAGTATGTCAAAGAAAATAGTTTATTGATCTTGACATCAGGGATATAATAGCTAGGTTCATTAGACTAAAAAGTTCGTTTTAAAATTAATTCTGTATTGACCAGATTGTATTATTTAAGGAAATGGTGTATGTCTGTGCATGAATGTATTTTGAAAAGGGAGACAGTTACAACATTTAGCTGGGTGAAGAAAGAGAAAAGGAAGAATACTTGGAATAATGTTTAATTGGATAATGATGATCAAAGGAAGTGAACAGTTTATTTTATATCATTGTCAGTTCATCCTTACAGTGGTCTAAGGGCTTCTTTGTTGAGCCTTGGCCATTCATCGCCAAGGTTATTCCTCTGAAATTGTTTTCCCATGGGAAGCTACAGAATTTTCTACACAAATGTGTCTTAATTCACAATTCCAAGATAAGTCTCATAAGCAGCTTATACTGTGGGCAAGGGTTTCACAAAAAAGCCTAGCAAAATGTTATCCTTTTATACACATGTGTTCATATTGACAATTACTTCAGGCTTCTTTTTTATTTCCATCTTTATTGGATTATCAGATAATAGAGGCTGACTTAAGCTGCACCGACACAAATTGTGACCACTGAAAACAAATATGCATGCCAGTCTCTCTGGCTCCTTTGAGGGATAAGAAGAACCATGGAAATGGTAGGACCACATCACAACAATGCTGTGCTAGGACAAGAAAAAGCACAGCCCTCGAGTCTAAACTGAATGATCTTGTATTGCTTTCCTTGGAACACAAGAGTCATACTGGATCACACCAAAAATTTACCTCATTCAGTCTTCTCAACAGTTAGCCATAGCAAACCCACAAGCAGACCATGGTAACATGTTCCCATTGAGCAATATTCAGAAGCAAATTGCTTCAGTGTGATTGCTATCACCCATGAATAGTTCCATCCTTTCTTTCATTTGCACCAAAATCTAGGGGAAATTTAGTATTGTTCTTCCTACTAGTCTAATCCTACCCAAACTATTTAGATGCCTAAAATTCTGATGTCATTTCAGGAATCTAATGAAATCTATATAAATAAAAATGTAATGTTCATTTGTGGGATTATCATAACTCAAAAACCACTGGACAAATTGACACCAAATTTGGCCACAAGACACCTAATATCACAAGGAATGATCATCACTCAAAAAATTATTTTTTTTTTCATTTGGGAGTTGTAGATACTGGGATTTATAGTTCAGCTACAATCAAAGAGCATTCTGAACATCACCAATGATGAATTGAACCAAACTTGGCACACAGGACTCCCATGAACAGTAGAAAACACTGGAAGAGTTTGGTGGGCATTGACTTTGAATTTTGGAGCTGTAGTTCATCTACATCCAGAGAGCACTGTGGACTCAAACAATGATAGATCTGGACCAAACTTCGCACAAATACTCCATATACCCAAATATGAACACAGATAGAATTTGGGGGAAATAGACCTTGACAATTGGGAGTTGTAGTTATTGGGATTTATGGTTCACCTACAATTAAACCCCACCAAAAACAGAATTGGGTTAAACTTTCCATACAGAACCCCCATGACCAGAAAATACTATGTTTTCTGGCAGTCTTTTATGACCCTTCTGACACCCCCATGACCCCCCTTCCAGGAGTCTCAACCACAAGGTTGAAAAATGCTGCCTTAAGGCCATCCAGTCCAATTCCCTTCACCAGATCAAGAAAACATAATCATAGCCCTCCTGACAAAGAGCCATGCAGCCATAGATATAGATAGATATATATGATTCACACACACACACACACACACACACACACACACACGTATATGACAGATATAGTATCCTAGATTTGAAAGTGACCCCTAAAGAAGGACAATTGTATGTTGCATGTTCCAGAGTAGGCAAACCAGCCAATCTCTACATCAACACTGACAAAGAAACAACAAGAAATACTGTTTACCTACAAGCATAAAGAAATTACATATATTAGAATCCAACACTTTCTCATTACTTTATTTTTCTGATCACCAGACTGGGCCACAGCAACACATGGCAGGGGATGGCTAGTGGGCTATAAAAAGTTTATGTATTTACTCTGTTTTAAGTTGCCACAGGTCTCTTTCTTGCTTCTGCTGCAACAGACAAACACAACAGTCCCACAGGAAATTATTGGAGATCTCATTTGGGTTCATAAAATATTAGCATAAATACACATCTCTGTGCACATCTTGCTTGCAGTTCTCCGCACTTCCCAAAAGCCAATTCCTACATACTAATGGATGGGTTCAAAGAGTGCTCTAGCTAGAAAAGGAGAAATTGGCAACACTATGTAGAGAGACCTCAGGATTCTTATCTTTGTTTGAGGAGCGCTTTAGATTTTTTTTTAAAGGCAGCAAACAGTTTAAGTAGTCTGAAACATAATCATCCTTCTGATAGGCCTAATTTGGCTAACACTTTGTGTTAATATGATACATCTGAAGGATCACAAGTCCATTGAGACATGTTTATGCCATTAATTCCAAATCAACTCACTCAATTGAAAAAAAAATCCCTGAGTTTATCTGGGAATGGAGCCATTTCAATTCTGCTCTAAGCCGCAGCCAAGTCAGCAGTGTTTTCTTCTGTCAGCATAGAGGTGTCTTTTTTAAAAAGGGAAAAAATAGAGAAGAAAAATGCTTATCTCTGCTAGCTAGTTCATGAATTGCAAAGCATGGTAACATGAGCATCAAATCTCCTTAATGAATTGTTTGTAGAATGCACAAAAACATTATGTGGCACAAGGGGAAAACAAAAGAAGTTGAAAGGAACATTTAAGTGAACTTTAAGGGCCCTTCTAGACTATGATAAAGCCCATGAGGAAGCGGGTTAAATCAACCTGCTTCTTCTCAGATTCTGGTCCCCATTCCAAACCAAACCTCTCTCCTGGGAAGGGTGGTTAGATAGAATCCTTGATTGATCCAGGATGCCATCCAGCCTCCCTCCAGCCCCCAATTTTGCCCCCCAAACCGAGGGGCCTGCAGGCAGCACATGCTCCTATCTACAAGACTCCTGGTGTGAGAAAATGATGTCAGGAGGTAGTGGGGGAGGAAATCCCTCCTCCCCCACCTCCTAATGCATCAATTTATTATATCAATAGAACTGTGCATAGGGGCCTGCACTGCCCGGAGGCCCATCCGATAAGTTTTGGGGTGAAATGCGGGGCTGAAGGAGAAGGAGTGAGAGATCTCATGGTCCTCTGGGCTTTTGGGAGCCTGAAGAAGTGGGGTGGCTGTGGGGAGTCAGTCTACACAGGGCCCTCACTTCTAAAAAAGAGGATCTTAGCTTAAGGTCCAGATCTTTAGAGGTGTTTGATTAATGTGGAGTAAATTGGGAAAACCCACTTTACTCTGCATTAATTTGCTTTTATCTTAGACGTCATTTGGACAGACAGTGATCAAACTGTAACCTAATGTGAAAAGTTACTGGATACTTAAGCGATGGTGGGAGCTAAGCAGGGCCAGCCCTGGCCATTACCTGGATGGTAGACTGCCAGTGACTACCAGATGCTGTAGTTTTGAAAAAAAGAACTTTTCAGAAAAGAAAAGACTCTACCCCAGTGGCACATGTTTTGCCCACAGATCCTTATTATATTTAAAGAAAATAATCTCATATTTTATGAGGTGGATGTTTGTGTTTCTGAAGAACTATTAAGAATTACAATATATAACACTGGTTCAGAATATGAAAATTAGAATAAAAGGGCTATGATGAATGTATGTAGGCCTATGTAATCTAACATTCTGCAGAAACACTGGCTTAAATCCTAGTTCCAATGAAAGTAAACCCGTGAATGCTAAATCAATATTTAGCTGATCTAAATAGCCTAGAGAATGCAGATCCTATCTCATTTTGACTATTACTTGCCTAAAAAACTCTATGAAATTCATGTGGACACCATAAGTCAAAAGTCAACTTGACTTAAACTGACACTGCCAGCCTTGCATCCCACTAAAAACTGTTCTCATTCTCTAGTTCCAGTGACACAATCAGTCAGCCCTTCTCATCCATGAGTTCTACACTCATGGAGTCAACCAACCACAGCTTAAAGTTGTTTTAGGGGGAAAATCCCACCATCCAAAAAAATCTCTCACCTTGAGGTTTTTGGAGATAGGGTAGCACATAAATAATCAGATAGATAAATACATAGTTTGCATGTCAACATGTTTTTCTAAAGTGTGCATGCAGATGAAATAAAGGAAAGCTACTGTGGGAAACCTCACTGAAGATGAAGTCCTTTATTCCCAACATTCAGAAGGCTATGTTTTGTTGTTGAAAAATGTGCTGTGCAGAGTTTGCCACAGTGACAAGCAGTACACACTGGTACAGCCCTCCAAGTCCAAACTATATTGTGACAACTTTATGTTTTATATCTTCTTCCTTTTTTCTTTCTAAACACTTATTTTCCCCTTAAGAGGCTTAGCACTGCTCTGCTATACTATGAAATGGTAGGAGAAACTGCAGGGGCAATTATGAAAGGTCTTGAAAGAGAGGAAAATATCAGAGATAAGCAAGAGATGTTATTTCCTGGTTAGTGAACCTCCATCAAAAAACAGTATTCTAGTTTGTAGAAACAGAAACAAAAACAGTTGAAAGGCTATCCCTTCCTGCAACCACCAAGTCCTATGCATAAAGAAGTGGTATCACACACTAACATATGGTATAATGCAACAAATAAAATGTGTTTCTCTTTCATTTGTGAAAGCTCCCTTTAGACTAGTAGCTAGAAATCAAATAGAGCGATTGTGTTTTAAAAATATTTTTCTCCTGATATTGTAATATCAGGGTGAGCAAAATGCTATTTTTCGTAATATCAGGATGAGTGAAATGCTATTTTATCAGAAAAGGAATATTTGCTGTATGGTAAAACCTTATGAATCCTTAATGCACTGTTTGGTCTGAACTATGACCACAGGCAGTCACAGCTCTGTATACATGTGCATTGCCTGTGCATGCACCTACCAAGCCATACCTGAGATTTATATTAGAATTCAATACCACACCATTTTTCTGGGAAGCCAGCATATAATATAGTTGGAGAACACTGTGGCTGAGGATTTTGTGAGTCCATGCTAAAGAAATGAGAATAGATGCAGAACAGCTAATACCCAAAATGAAGAAAACCCCTAAGCTAGAGGTCAATTTTTATATTTGCATTATAATGTTCATGGACTTAGGCATGAAGCATCACAGTAAATGGCTCCTTGGCTTGTAGATAAATTTAGTACCAACAGTGATCTAGTCCCATAGGAGGGGATTGTATGTGAATGACAGATAATTCAAATGCAAACAATGCAGAAGGCATATGGACTTGGGAGACCTGTCAAATTCTGTCCTCATCTCTCTCATACTAACTAATGGCCACTCTCACATACATACAACCATGCAAGAGTCAAAATAGGAAGGGAAACAAAGGCTGAGAACAAATGTGAGCCTTCGTGTTATTTCCGACATAATGGCAACCATGAGTTGAACCTATTATGAGGTTTTCCTGGTAAGCTTTGTTCAGAAGAGATTTGCAATTGCCCTCCTCTAATACTGAGAAGGTGTGACTTGCCCAAAGTCACCCAGTGGATTTACATGAAGCAGGGATTCAACACCAGGACTCCAGAGTCGTAGTCCAATGCTGAAACCACTATACTACACTGGCTCCTAAAGCAGACAGTCTTGCATTCTAGTGATCCATTCACACATGTTTGACAGGACAGTCCAACTACTTCTGGGTCTATCTAAGAGGGGATTCTGCTTCAGTTGTTTATTCCCACTGCAAAATGGGATGTTATATAGTGCTGGGGCCACTGATTGTGTTCTTGCTTAACCTGTCTTTGTGTTGTAAATGGCGCCTATCAGCTTCTCTGTCTTCCAGGGGAAATGGAAAGTGCAGAGTTGGCAAGTGCTGTGATCACAACCCACTGAAAATTGCCTAGCAAACTACCAGTACACTGATTGATGTTCTTCCCACCTCCATAATAAATAATACAGTATATATAATCTTGGCTTCAGTGCAGTGGTGTTGCACCTTGTAATAACAGGTCACAGATTATGATACATAATGTCACAATACTTTACCCAAAGCCTTTTGCATGCTGGCAGGGTTCCTATACCTTTGACATGACTGACAAATACTTCATTAGGATCAGGTTTCCTTGACTCTGAGGTGCAGCGGAGTGAAAACTGCTCCTGCTACTAAAGGCATGGAAGCCCTGACAAAGGAAAGGAAGGGGACACCCTGGCAGAAGGCAGCCTCAAAGAATACCTTATTAGACAGCCAGACTGTAACCACCATATTGTTGGCGCTTTAAATTCCAATTTAATTGAGCTACAGAAGGCTACGGCACACTGCCTTTCCGACAAGTAGGGCAAACACATTCTGTCTATCACATTTGTATTTTTTCCTCCTTAAGCCATCACAGCCTTGTTTGAGGTAGGATTCTAGGCACATAACATTTTTACTTTTAAATAGGCTCCATGATTGAGCTAAACTGTTTTATGGAAACCAAGTAAGGTGTGTATGTGTGTATGCATGTTTGTGTGTGAGAGATTACCTACACCGTAGAATTAACCACAAGATTTGTAGTTTGTTGAGGCACCAGCACTCTTTGGCAGAGAAGGATCAAGACCTTATGAAAGTTCAGTTCCCATGATTACATAGCATTGAACAATTGCTGTTAAAGTAATGTCAAACTGCATTAATTCTACAGTGTAGATGCACTCGGAGAGATAAAGAGAGCAACATCTTGGATGATATGCTATCTTTCTAAAAAGGACCACAGGCCTCTGGTGAACAAATTGCAACAGAGAATACAGTTGTCTGTGCCATTTTAAATAAGAAAGTCAGTTGCAACTGTCTTTTCATGGTCATTGCTCTTCATTTGTCATTCTGAAAAGTTTAATACTAACAGGCAAGCCCCATGTGTTTTATGCAACTGTCACTATGTCCTAAGAAGCAATAAGATTTTCTGAGCAGAGCTGAAAGTTTTCCGATGGTAAATGTTAAAATCAACCCCATACACTTCATAACAAAATGCTGATGTGGAAAAAAGTCACCTATCATCCAGTGAGAGATGCATTTCTGTTTTCACATCAAAGCATAGCTTTTCTGATCTTTTCAAAATGCTTTTACCCAATACCATGTATGCACACAATAGAGATTTGCTGTGTTGAGTAAATCACCAGGTGAAGAAAGAAAAAAAAATTCCATCTCTCTGATAAAGGGCAAAGCAAAAATAATTATCTATTTGGACTTTGAAATTTTGAACTCAGGAAAACAAGGTTGTATTTTAATATTATTTGTCATATGCAGACAACTGATTTGTGAATGCAAAACATTTTAGATGAGAGATGAAATTGGAAGTCTAATTATGTTTCTCTTCGTTATCCTTTTTTTGTATACCAGTACCATCACTCCTCAACAAAGGATTTCCCCAGTAACAAGCCACCCTAAAAACTGTCAGGCCATCAAATGCTAATCAAGGAGGCCAACTGAAACATTCACACCTAGATCCAACAGACAAGAGTTCTTTCTCCCACCCTGGACTTTCCACAGATACATAAACCCAATTTTCCTAGTCTCCAACAGACCTCACTATCTCTGAGGATGCCTGCTATAGATGCAGGTGAAACAACATGAGAGAGAATACTTCTAGAGCGTCGCCATACAGCCCGAAAAACTTACAACAACCCATTGCCTGGTTGTTGTACGGTTTGGTTGTTGTTATCCTTTGGTCCTTTTGCAAGCATAAAGTTAGCACTCTCCAAAAATTACATGAAGGATCGCCATGGGACACTAAACTAAGTTATATTTGTCATGTTAGGGAATTGGATTAAGAAAGGTAAGGTCCAGGTTCAAATCCCCATTGAGCAACAAAGATCACAAAATAGTTTTGACTATGTTATTGCCTCTTCATCCAGCCTCCATTCACAGGATTGTTTTAAGGATGAAGTGGGGGAAAAGAACTCTTAGAAGAAATTCCCTTGGGGCAAGAGCAAGATCCTAAATGATACATGGGTTAAAGTGCTGTGTGGCGAGTCATTTGTTCACAGTCATTTCTTTTTAATGGCAAGGCTGATACCACACATCCAGAAGCTTAAATTTCCAGATTTTATTCCCAGATAGTACTTAATGGATGTGGTGTCTAATTAACTGAAAGAATGAGTAACCTTTTCTATAGTGAGGTCAGAACTGTATATATCTAGCATCAACAGCTTTGGTAGCGTTGCCCAGATTACAGTTCATTTTCTTTAAAAATACAAGCTATTATACGTATTTTAAATAAAGAAAGAGATTCTGAATTTTGATACGGTTATTTTTTGTCATCATCCCCTTGAGCCCTCTTCCCAATTTTAAATAAAAACATGGGTCTTTATTCTAGGAGTTCACTGTAAAATGGCTGAGAGGGTCTACGTGCAAAAAGTCTAGATTCCCTCTTGCAAGAAATAAGATAGACTATGGTACGTTTCAAAGCGCCAAGCTATCTTTAATTACATGGTGTTTCCAGAGCGCCGCTACAAATGTTGCAGCCATATATATCTTGCCTTGAGGAAAGAAGATGTTCAAAAGTTTTCTTTACTCTTCCCTGCAGTCCATGTGGCATTTTCAATCTGGACATCAATAAATAGTAATGATGCGTGCAGAAAAAGAAATTAAACCAGACATATCCCTCAAGTAAGGGAGAGGTAATAGCATTTGGAGGGAGGGGGGAGACGTGAGAGAACTCTCACCAGGGGATGTTCTCCTCTTGCCATCTTTAGTAGAAGTTCCATTCAGCCGCTCAATAAAACTGTAATGCGCTAATTGTTCAGGTCCATCCTTTCCTCAACAGCCGCATAAGCTGTGCTGGTATATATCCAAGATTGACATGGGCTTCCCCAAAGAGAACTTTCTCACATTAATTTCTTCTTGAACAAATTTTAAAACAACAACAACAACAACAACAACAACACACACACACACACACTTAGTTGAGAGAAAAATCAATATAGAGCTCAGTGTGCTGTCCATTTATTCGACATAGAAATGCTTCAAGTCAATCAGAAATATGGAAGATGAAAGCTGTAACATTCACACAACAGGGGCTGGCCCCCAATCCTTAATGTTAGGCTAGTTATGTTGTAATTTAAACCCACAAAGCAAGTGGATTCTGGGATTACAAGTCAAGCAATGTTTCATGCTTTAAAAAAAAGGAAAAGAAAAAATATATGAGATAAGCATTTCTAGTTTCAATAGTAAGTAATTTCCTTGCCTGAAGAGAAATTGCTAATTTTACTTTAATACAGAGTTTTGTATATTACTTTGGCTTAAATGTATATCTTAATCACAGGGGCCGATCTGCCCTACATATCCTGAGTGCATGCCTACTTTCCAGCTTTCGACATTCTTTTCTCTCTGCTAATTGCATTTTTTACTTTGTCGCTTTGCTAATCTTAAATCCTTAAGTGAGAGGTAGAAACACTGACTGATGAGGTTATACTTTTTTTTTTACAACCATGACAGATTTCAAAATCTCCATTAAAAACTGTGCTTTTCTTAGACAATGGGTCTCTATAAAATTCCTCATTAAGTGGAAAAAGAATATTAATGATGTATTAGACCTGACATTTAAAAACGATGAATAGAAATATGTTTTATTTATGCACAAAGGTGGTTATTGAAAGACTGGGTTGGCCATTGTGGTGGTGCATCCAAGGGACAATTTGCCTCTCCTTCGACCCTTGGTGGGGAGGAAGGCAACAAAAGCCAGGAGTCAATTTCTGGTGTCAGACAGCAGGCTTTTAAAATGGTTCAACAGTGCAGGGGGAAAGGTGCTTTTAAAAGATTGATTAAAAGATAAATAAACTACTTCCAGGAGTTGGGTATGCTTTAATCCTAAGAACTTAATATCACTCTGTACTGTACCTGAAGTAGTGGGTCTATATCCACTAAAGCTCATGCTCATAAAATAAACACCAGTTAGCCTCCCATATTTTTTGTCTTCTTACCCTCCTTTTTATGCTGCAACAGGCCAACACAGATACTTCTTTGAAAATACATCCATGGTATGCATGGGACTGCATTATATGGGTCTACATTGACCATATAATGCACTTTCAAACTACATTATATGACAGTGTTGATGGGGCCAAGGAGAGGCAATTCCAGAAACAGGAACAAATTAATTCAAGATCAAATCTAGCTTTCCAGTTGTTGGTAGAGCAATAATTACTATCACTCTCAAACACAGCCCATGGTTGCTGGAGCTCATGAGAACTGAAGTCCCAGATTCACTGGCATAGATGGATGAGCTCATTATTGTTGACTTGACTCAAAGACTAGACTGAACACAATGGTCTCAGATGCAGATAATACACCAAATCCTCCATGCACCTCTCACAGCTTTGAAACCCAACACATGTTTTTGGTGTTCTTTGCTAGACAACTTTCTTCCCAACCTAAGAAGGATGCCATTGCCATCACCACTGTTCTCTCACCCCATTAGCAGCTCCTTGATTTAATTTAGGCCATCAAAGAAGGAGTAGAAAAGAAGAGTAATGGTTTGAAGTCTATTTTCCTTCCCTTTTCCTCTGCTTCCCCCTGCTTTTAACTACAGAGACTAGCAGTGAAACTACAAAGAGAAAGGAAAGAAAATAGCCAGCGGCCTAATTTTCATCTTTCTCTCTGCCTGATGGAATAAAAGTGAGGTGCTCCTAGGAAGGTAAGTGACCGGCAATAGCAGCAGCAGTTTCATTCCTTCCAGCGAATACACAACAAAGCACTAAAATCTTTGACGGGAAGCTTGTAGGCCCAGTGCAGAAAGCAGGAGGGAGAGACAAACTAAAAAACCAAGGCTATTGGCAGATGCAGGCATGTAGCCGGGGAGGGGGGGGGGGGAGGTTTGAGGGGCTTCAGCCCCCCCCCCCCCAATTCTCATGGTGGTTCACGAAAAGGCCTTACTGGTGCATTATTTAAACTGTTATGTTTATTCATATCATGATCTGATCACTATACTCAATATATCCCATATGCATGGGGCTATTGGGGTAATGATACAAAAGGTTTGCTAGGCTAGACCCTCTTTCACTCAAACTCAGCCCCCCCCCCGGAAACTCACCACCCCCCCCCCCGAAACCCTCCCTGGAAATTTTTTAGCCCCCCCCCCCCCCCCCCCCCCGAAACGAAATCCTGGCTACGGGCCTGGGCAGATGTATGAATTGTAACATTTACGTATTTTAGAAGTTATACTGGCTAAACTGAGTTGAAGGTAAGATCCAATCCACAGAACAGAACAGGATTAAAAATGGTGAATTAGGGCTGGACATTTGCCTTTCTGATTACCTGAAAGTGCTTGGGCATTTTTCAATGTTTAGCTAGAACCCTTGAGAAGACCCAAAGAGCACCTTCAGCTAACTCTGCCTGTGTTCCCCTTGGCAACTTTCCTCCCCTCTAGTTCTCCCTCCCGCTCCTTTTCCAAAGTAAGGGATTTTTTTCCTAGTAAAAAGGAAATAGAAGACAGAAGTGGGCACTCCAAGGGTTTATGAGCAGTTAAGACAGGAGCAGTTCACAGCAGGCAACTACTGTGTTGTTTTTACTCAGAAGAACTCAAAAGAGGGAAATTAACACGGTTAAAGGATCAAACTCTCAACCGATCCTTATTTATATTTAATAAATATATATATACTGACAGTCTATATCCCATCAGATATTGAGTTCTATGAGCCCCAGTAAAATAGCCAGTGGTCTGGGATGATGGGAGTTGTACTCCAAAACCTGGAGGACCATAGGTTGCTAAACCCATGTTAAAATGCCCACATATAGCTTACAGTACCCGAAGTATGTACACTCTTTCAAGGGGCATGGAGCTTTCTTATGAAAGAACATCTTTCTTGTTTCAGAGCTGGTGAACTGAGAGATATGAATATCTTTGTGATACTTTTTGGAAGAGTTAGGCAATGTAGTTTATCTTAGACAACCTCTTAATCTGCAATACTAGGATAACCGTATAAACCTATTTTACGGAGTGGCTGTATGGTGTTACAGGTTTCACAGAATGATGTGTGTGAACCACTTTTAACACTCAGACTTAACCACACTGCTCCCAAAGCATGTACTCACCCTGAATGGACTGCTGGCTGCCCCTACAGTGTCTTCCAGTGAGTATCATGGTTTTTTTTCCCCACTTTAAACTGACTTTGCCCTGCATTTGGCACTGCCACCATTACCATTTCTCTGTGCTGATCAGTGCAAGGAATGGGGATGAATCACGCTGCTGCCACTGCTAGTTCCTGGCTGTCATGTATACCTCCTTCTTGCTCGTTGTGTGGGCTTCAGAAGAGCCACTCGCAATGGCCAGGAGCTCAAACAGAGCTCTGTGGCTGGCAAGGAGTGGTAACTATGTCAATTCAAAAGAAGTGATAGTCCAGTGTGTGAGGGGGTCATGGTCCTGGGCCTCTTGGACAACGGCCCCGGATTCAGCACGTAAGTCCAGAACTGATTCACACCAAACTAAACGGACTACTTTAGCTGAGCCCTCAAAAGCAGTTTACATGTTATTGTTCCTGAATTGATCTTGACATGAATCAAATGGAAACCTTTTGTGGACCAAAATCCCATGATTGAGGAGTCACTGAATATAGCCACTCATCCAGTTCTTCAGTTGTTGATCACCTGCATGCTGAAAATGAGATTGCCTGCCTGGGGCCACTTCAAACATGTTGCTATTTCTCTAATGAAAAATTTATTCCATATCAGACTATTGATTCTGGAAAGATTTCAGTACTCCTTAATTAAGTCACTGCAGAATCTCAGAGAGAGAGAGAGAGAGAGAGTATGTGTTTTATTTAATTGTATGATAAAATAATTATCCTCTGCTTTTCTTCTCTCTCCAAACAGTCTCCTTTGGCTCAAATCCAGTTCCAACAGTGTAGTCTGCAATCTGTACATCACTTTAGTCCCATCTATGTCCTTGGGTTAATTTAGTGGTACTTAGGCAAGTTAAAAAAAACTCAAATAGTGCAGGAATGTTTGGGGCTGCAAGCTACAGACAAATAGTAATTGGACACAGTGATTGATAGAAAAATGTGCAATGCAATCTGCAGCTCTGTTTGAACGTCTCCTGGTTTAGATTCTGTGAGTGACTGTGACCAGATCTTTTTTTCCCCATTGTCAGCAGACGTTGCTTCTGATGTATGTTTTTGTCATTGTTTCTGATGTATGTTATAGGGCCAATATTCATAAATGGTACTACTATGGTACATAAATCACCACTCACTTTTGTACTGACAGCTGACTCTCATATGAAGAGCAGTGCAAGCATTAACTTTTAGCCAGCTTAACTAAGACTTAACAAAGTGAGTTGAATGCCAGTATGAATATACAGTTTTTCTTGCTTCTCAGTGACTTGCTATTTTGATTGATTTGAATTATACCCAGAAGCCATATATTCAATAAGCGGTCCACTCTTTCACCTTGTTTACATTTTGTGACCATGTGCTGCTTTCCCTCCTTGATGCAAGGGGGTATAAGCTAATACGAACTTCAGCTACCATGGTGTCAACAACCACATCTAAATTGTTATAGTTGAACTCTCAGATTGCTTTTGATACTCTTTAAAACTTTGATCAGATGGAGCCATCATGATTCACTGGGTATGTTGCTCAGAAAAACATTTCCATGTTTTTGTAGATTAATCACATGAGTTACACCTGGATATTCAAAACATGTAAATTACCATCTAAAAATAGGAAAATAGCATCAGTAACTGTTTTGGCAATGAATCAAAAATTCATCCGCTGCTCTGGGATGGATTTGTGCAGAGTACACCTATTGCCTGTATTTTAATCTAGACTTTGCAGTCAATGAATAATAACAAACAAACCTGTTTTTTTTAGTCCCATCATTCATACTTGGAGATAGAAATCCATCAAACCATCATTTAGATTTTGGTTCAAGTTTTCAGTGACAAGGGATAAGGTTCAAGGTTCAAAACTTCGGATTGCTTCTTTAGGTGCAAACTAAACCCCAACCCGGACCTCCATTCAACTAACACAGCATCACAACAATTAAGAAAAGTATGAAAAAACTGATTGTAAGCTGTGTTACAGTAATATGAAAATTAGGAAACTATGTTCATGGTCACTAGGTTATTTTAAGCTAGCAAAGTATGCAGTTTTATATAGCTAAGTATAATGGTTTTCCATTGAAAAAAATCCCTGATAGAATGCTTTTTGGTTTTTGTTTTCTTTAGTTTGCAGGTATGATTTTTTAAATGTAGTTGTAGAGACAAGAACTGATATATATATACAATCAAAAGCACATAATGGAAAATTGGGTTTGAAAAGAAATGAAGGGGAAAAAACGCACAATGCTAGCAAACCAAAGCAGCTGCCATGACAAAGGTGAGAAGGTCTATAAATCTCTGTGTACAAATTGTAAATTACCTTGTTTGTTGTTCATTAAATCCACCAACTTTTCCTCTCCAGTTACAAAATCACTTGTTTCATACTCCAGCTCTGTTTCAGTATCACTGCTACTGCTAGCAGAATAAGTGCACACTCTCAGTGCCCTGTCCTAGAAGACGCAACAAAAAGGACAAATTGAATACCAGAAAACATTTCAGTGAATGCAAATGCAGAGTGCAGTGCAGTACAACAGGCAAACCGTTTTGTCTCCTTTATACAGATCATGATTTATTACACTGCTTCAATCTACCATTGATTATTCAATTAAATATTACACATTCCTGAAAATAGATTTCATCCTCCAGTTAGCATTGTTCAGACACAATCTAAGTATTAATATCCATTTTCTAAAGAGATTCTTAGTGCTTTCTCCAGTTTAGCTATATTGACATTTTGTTACTTTATCACTTAGCTCAACATTAATGTAATATTCAGACTGGGGTGAAGTTTTAAGAGAGCAATTGATTTGATGCAGAGAGAACAGGGTTAAAATGTTTAACTTATCATGAGTGGTGAAGTTTTAGTTACTATCAAACTTCATCCAAGTAGAATTGGATCACAATTTCCAATATACCAAGTGTGGTGAAATGTTAAGAAAATACTATGCTTTATCTAAAGCAGTGGTTCCCAACTTTTTTATTATTTTTATTTTTTACCAGGGACCACTTTGACCAGGGACCATTTTGACCTGGGACCACTCTCCAACATTAGTAACAAAAGGGTTACGAATCGGTTTTTGATCAACTTTGAATTCGGTTTGGGGTGCTGATTCAGAAAATTACATTGGATAGACCACATCAGCTCTAGTTTCTGATACAGAACATATGCCATGGTCAGCATCAGGGAAGGGATGGCACGGGGCATGAAAGGAGAGGAAATAAAATAAAACAAACAAACAAAGAAGAAGGAGGCTCGCGGACCAGATTTTTGTCCTCACGACCACTGGTGGTCCGCGGCCCACAGGGTAAGAACTACTGATCTAAAGGCACATCTGCATGGGTCACTTGCTGCAGGGCTGGTTCAGAGTGACAGTATACTTAAGATATGGTTCCTCCCCAGTATAAATTATTTCCCAGGATTGTTGAAAGCAGACAACTAATAATCTCTCTGGGTGAGACATATAAATTTGGATAATCAACCACTGATGATTCCTGCCCACTTTTTATTTAATTTGTACCTTGGCTTTAGTAGCTTTTTTGCTACTCCAATCTGGAAACATCTTCTTGTTGCTCTCTCCCTCTTTTTCTGAATGTTCTGATGATGTGGAAGTCACAGAATTCTCCTCTGGCCTGCTTTTTTTCTCAGGGCTCATTATTCCTAGATAATAGACAGAAGTAATTTTTTTGAATCTCATTATGTGAAAAACTTCTTATTTCATTTCCATGCAAGGGTCAGGTTTGCCACCTTTTCCACCCTGAATATGTTGTACTTCTACCAAGGTGATTTAAGGATGAAATATTTGAAATTGTGCGAGGAGTCGAACAGAGGAATGGATAAATGAAAGAACAAAGTAGAACAGGAAAAGGACAATAAGCAGAAAATAATGATCTGAGTAAAACGAATGGGACTTTTCAAAGGATATCACAAAAGATGGCAGAAGGTATAAAACAGATTTCCCTACTGTACTCTCGTATTTTGTCGATAATCCCCAAGTCAAGACAATGAACCACATTCACAAAATGTACATGTATACAGAGAAAGTCAACTATAATTTCATTAAATTTGGTTTACAATGATGTGTAATGATCCTTCAGAGCACAGTTGGTGTGACCAGACAGTACTTTCATGAGCACCAAGTGTTAAGTCATTCTTTTTTTATGATATGAAGAACTCTGAAATCCTTTTGATTGCCAGCACTTCTTTTTAGTTGTTAATGTGTTAGGGTGGTAGAAAGGGAAGACAGATATAGGCCTGGTTCTTCTAATTGAGAGAAAAAGGGCAAACTGTTTAAACTGGGAGATTTGGGGAAAAAACTTAACACATTGTTTCAGCCAATCCATTTTTTATTCTTTGAACTAGCACCATGAAGAAGAAGAAGAAGAAGAAGAAGAAGAAGAAGAAGAAGAAGAAGACGACGACGACATTCATGGGGTTTTGATGTTGTAGGAGTCTGATTGTGTGTGTGTGTGTGCACACGAAAAAGAGAGGGATAGAAAGAGAATATGAGACAGAGATGGAAAGGCGGAGGGAAGAAAGGAGGGAGCAGGGATGGGCCAGATGATAAAGTTTGAGAGTGAAAAAAGATGACCTCCCAATTTGTCCTATACCCTTTTTTTGCATCCCTTCAAGACAATTTAATTAAGAAACAAACTCCTAGAAGGCTGGTGCAGTGAATATTAGCATTAAAATCGGGACAATCTTACTGCTACTGACTTCTTATGAAGCAATTCAGTGCTTGCAGTTTCTATTCAATTTGTTATAATGACAGTGTTTAATCATGGAGTCTACTCTATAGCACAGTGCTGAATTGAGGTCACACATGTGGCTATCCAAGCATGTAGCACATAATCTATAACTAAGATTTCTCTTTTGAATCTCTCTTAGTTTTGCTATTAATTAACAATTCACTTATTTAAAAATGTGAATTAAAAATATCTTTTCTTCAGCTTTGATTTGAAACAAGCAGGGGAGCTTCCAATGAAGCGTGCAATGTCTGTTTGCATTCCATTATAACCACGGCAAAACTGCATTGGGAATATTGCTAAATCAACTAAATTCCAACATGTTTAATTAGAATACTTCTCATAAACCCCCAAGAATCTTTAATGCAGCCTGTTTATTTCTCTGCTCAATTTAAACATTGACACATTGGGAAAACATTATTTGGTAGTCTTGCAGCAAACTTCATCCAAATGTAGGTTGGGTGAAGGTGAGTTTAGAAAAGAATTATGAACACACTGAGGTAGACTTCTATCTATTTGTCTTCATCTATTTTTCTGGGAATGGCTGATTCAGAACTCAGTTGAGGTGGAGGGCCAGATTCTATGAAGACCTCCTTAATTGCCATTCATGTTAACCATATGCAAAAGTATGTAAAAGTACAGCTAGTCTCCAACTTACAAACATCCAACTTATAAGTGACTCATACTTAAGAACGGGGGTGAGAAAACAGGACGTGAGAAAAATCAACCATTTGGAAGGGAAATTCACTCCTGGGAAAGTTATTATGGGAAAAAGGTGTCTCTACTGAAGCTTCATCACCAATCCTTGTTTCTACAACAAGCATTTTTTTTTCCAAAATCAATTATCACAGGGATAGAAAGTGAGGTGTAATCTTCTGAACAGGGACACAGAGAGCAAACAAACACCACAGGGGTGTTAACCTTTCCCTATGCTATCCAAAGCTATATATATATATATATATAGAGAGAGAGAGAGAGAAAATGAGAGAGAATGAGAGACAGGCTAGAGTTACACTTTAAAAAGTAACTGTTCTGACTTACATACAAATTTGACTTAAGAACAAACCTATAAAACCTATCTTCTTTGTAACTTGGATATATTCTCATCTGTGGAATTTGTTTCCAAAAGGTACCAATTTTAAAAAAAAGTAATTTATAGGTGGCAGCACAATTTTGGCTAGGAGTAGAATATTATGTACAGATCAAAACTATCAAAAAGTATCAAATCACTCCTGTACATAAGACTGCATTTTATACCAGATCGAGTGTTTTATATCATTTGAAACACTTGATTTACTAAAGATCATCTATATAAATAAAAATGTAATGTTCGTTTGTGGGATTAACATAACTCAAAAACCACTGTATGAATTGACACCAAATTTGGACACAATACACCTATCAGACCAACGAGTGACCACCACTCATATAAACACTGAAAAACACAGCAGAAGAGACTTAAAAAGCCAGAAAAACAAAGAATTACATTACATTGCATGCACAAAACTCTCTCTCTCCCTCTCTCTCTATACACACACACACACACACACACATACACACACACAAAACACATATACACAGACAGGGTCACAGCAACACATGGCAGGGGTGGCTAGTAATGTATAAAATACAGCTTCATTTAATCTTCAAATAGTCAGTACTATTGTAAAGAACGCACTATGCTAACATAATTCTAAGTCCTTCACTTACTTGGCATATTGAAATAGTCATGCTAGCTCTATGTAATTCCTAACTGAAAGTCTTCAATCTTTTCATCTGATGGGTAGGAAATTAAGACCCAGAAATTGCAATTTGTTAAGAAAACTAGTTCTTTCAACATTATTTTTTGAAATTATTATTTAAAATGTTATGTCCCCCATTTCTCCCTATTCCAGAACAATCTTACAGACCTCTCTTCAAAATGGCCAGGAACAGATGCTATAGTGCTGGCTATGCAGAGCTGCCACTGCCTAGTAAAAGCAGAAGGGCAGGAAAACAAGATGTCAGCATCCATCTCTTCATAATCTAACGGTGAAATCCAATTGTTATGTCCATCTGCAATGGATGGGTAGGCTCTGTTGCATGTACAGAAATCCATCTGCACAACATATGATGTAGCCCTAAGCTTATTGACCACATTACAGCAGTCTCAATGAGAGAATTCTTGTATTAACTTTCCAGAGGGATAAAAATGATTTCTGCTAATTCAAAAAGCCAAGGAAAGGGGGAACAGGGAGGAAGGTACATAGTGAGCACTCTCTGCAGGCACTGTAAGCTTATGATTATACAATTGCTGTGCGTACCTCCCTATAACATGATCTGAATAAAGCCTAAAATCCATTCAGAAGTCATGTCATGTTTCGCTTCTATTCCTCACTGAAGCTGCTATATACATGACCATGACCTGTGTAAAGTACTTGAGGTTGTGGGTAGTATCTTTTCAGTCAAATCACTGTTGTTGGTGAAAAAAGCAGTGGAAGATGTAGATCTCCTCCTATGCATTATTTGGTTTGACTGGAGCAATTGCAAAGGCATATGCCACATAATTGTAACACTCATTTTAAAGCTATATTTTTAGCCCTTCACTTCATGAATAATCCAAGAAATGAATAAAATTCTACATTAGGACCAGTATTGATGTCTTATTCAAATACCATATATCTAAATAACTATATGAGGGTTAAAAAGAACAACAAACCGAGGAACCTGGGATGTAGTGTGCCACTATTACTTCATATTGAATTATTGCTTTACATGTTTTATATATAAGGGCACATGTTCCCTAGCTGCATGTTGGCATTTTATGCTGCTTGTATACTGATGTACTTCTGTGTAGTGTTCCTATTTGTCAAATACTTAGCATTTATCAAGCATTATGTTCACTCCAAGACATCAGCAATTGCCTCTAATGTAAAAGTTGTTTGACTAAGATCGAATCTACTATGCTAATACTCCATAAGTATGTGTACTCTGGTTGATGTCTGAAGATCATACCTCTGCCATATCCATTGTCAATATTTTTCTGCACACATACTTTCCCCTTGTCTTTATTATGTCACTTATTTCTTGAGTTAATCCAATCTACATCATGAAACTTATCCATAAAGCACACTTATTTCATAATAAATTAAAAACATCACTTGAAATCTACATTTGGCAGTCTTTTATCTGTTGCTAATAAGATGAGATGATGATGATGATAATTCTATATATATATATATATATATATATATATATATATATACCATGAACGACTTAACATCTCATCACACTGAGGCAAATTGCTTTGAGGATAGGGCCTGCCAAACACCATCACATGACACTCGGCAGGCCCTCCCCCATTTATGCTTGAAGTGCCAAGGAAGCATCACAATACACTTCCTCGGCCAGGATGAAAGGTAAGCAGGCCTGAAGCGGGGGGGGGGGAGGGCGTGTTTAGGGGTTCAACTCCCTCCCCCCGAAATGTTTCAGATTTTTTTTTAAAAAAAACCTGGTTTACTCCTGAATTTTAACTGGTTAACCAAATCCCAGTGACTGGACTGACCTTGAAGGAGCTGGGGGTGGTGACGGCCGACAGGGAGCTCTGGCGTGGGGTGGTCCATGAGGTCACGAAGAGTCGGAGATGACTGAACGAATGAACAACAACAACAACAACCAAATCCCCATGCTAAGTCTATGAGATGCAAAAAATTAAAAGTCCCTCCAGAACTGTAAGCACTATCTCAAGCGAATATTGACAATTTATGCACATTGTCATTACTTGCAACAATAGCCGATGTAGTGAAGCAACCAAGTTGGGTGTGTGTGAGTTGAACACTCTCATTAAGGAGGCCAGACTTGGTGGAGGTGGTTGACAGGGGTGGAGCTGCAGGCTACTGAAGGCTGCTCTGCCCCCTGCTATGCTCTTTGCTTCAGCGTGAGCTAGGAGGCAGGTTTCAACACACACACCCCGCGAAATTTTCAAACCCCCCCCTTGAAAATTTCAACCTCTCCTGAAATTTTTTTCTGGCTACAGCCCTGAAGGTAAGGTGTAGGGTTTTTTTTTGCCTTTCCCCCCTCTGATGGGGGAAATGACAATGTGGCAATGTACCTTGCCCTGTTCTCCTGTCGGGAGAAGGAGGGAAGGCATGAGGGCACCATGAGGTACCCCACATGACTGCCGGCAAAATGGTACAGAGGAAGAGATGTGTGAAGACATCTCTAGGCACATTGCAACCAACTAGAACATGTCATATTGATGGAAATCATTTGAAACTTAAGCTATTCATTCAAGCTGTACATATCAATGGACAAAAGAAATCTCATGAGACAGAGATATCTAGTCAGTAAATGCCCAATAGTTCAATTTCCAAAATGTTGTTAGTAAAATAATGGCTTTGTATATATGTGTGTGTATACAAACTAAATACTATAAGCCAAATTTTAACATTTTTAGTACTTCTTAAGTTCATTTCCAATAACAAGGTAAACCAGCCTTGGTCTTGATTTCATCTGACATCTATTTAGAGATATGTGGTGTCATAGAGCAGTCTTTAGAAAATGACAGATTAGTATTTCATGTAACAAGATTTCAACATCAGCGTGGTCACTAGCTTGTTAACCTTCTACAGTAACTTTGAAGTGTCTTTTCAGCAGTGCATTTCCAATGTTTTTTATCCAATGTCATTAGTACAGGTTTCTACTAAGGGAAACAGACAACAGGTCAGAAGGAATCTAATGTGCAACATGATGTTATTTTTACCTGCAGAAGCTGGCTGTGGAAGGCGACTCTGAAAAGGCCGTAAACTTTTAGCTGTCATGGTAGGATCAGATGCTGAATGGGATATTATGCTCTCCACAGAACCCTGGTTCTTATCAGTTGTTGAAGGCACTTCTCGCTCAAGGGTTTTGGCTTTCTCAGAAGCAGTGTGAGGAAATGCATGTCCAGGTGATGTGAAAACATGAGTGTCCAAATCCAGTTCTTGTTTAGAAACGTGCCTTCCAGTTGAGCGGTTTCCTGAATCGGGGAGAGGGAAGGTTCCTATTCCACTGTCCAGTGTCCTCATTTGGCAGCAGGATTCTAGGATATAGGAATACAATGTAATTTGGTGAAGCTCAAAAACCTGAAAAACACTAAGCTCTATCCCAGTGGCACATTTGTTTTGCCCACAGATCCCTATTATATTTACTTAAAAGTATTATCAGATTTTAAAGCTATGGAAGAGGTTTGGGGAACTACTGGGAATTTGCAACAGTGGCTTAGAATATGAAAATAACAACATAAGAGCTGTGATGGCTTTATCTAGGCCTGTGTGATCCAATTGCTAGTTCCAATTGCATTGGACACATTGACTGAATTGCTTAAAAGTAAATCACCATTTAGTTGGTCCAAATATTATAAAGGCACCAGATTCCATCTTATCTTGGCTGCTAAGAAGAATTAGCCCTGGTTGGTAGTTCTTGTGATACTGCCAGTGAATACCTGATGCTATAACTATATTTCAGAGGAAGGAACTGGCAAATCCATCTCTGAATATTCCTTGCCTAAGAAAACCCCATGAACTTCATGGGGTCAACTGCAAGTCAACAGAAGACTTGAAGGCACCCACACGCACAAAAGTCAACATTTATGCAAATCCCAATGATTTATGCAAATCCCATTTGATCAACTGCTCAGTGGTAAATCAACATTTATGCAAATCCCATTGATTCAATGGGTCTGTTCTGATTGCACTAGCAAATGTATTTGGGCTAATATCCCACAGTAATCAGCCAGTAACTGATACTAGAGGCATGAAACATTCCACCATGAACTGTATTGGGATAGCCTTATCATGAATAGATTTGTCTAATCCTCCTTTGAAGATGGTTACTATATGTTGTGGTACTTAATTCCAGAGTTTAAACATATGCAGTAGGAAAAAGTACTGCATTTCTTCCTTTTCTGAATTATCCACTATTCAATTCATGCTTGAGAAATATGTCCTTAACCAATTCCCATACACTGTACATACATTTATACGTCATTTATCATATTCACCCCTTATTTTCCCTTTTCTAAACTACAGAGCTGTAGATGTTGTAAACCTTTTTACAGGGTAACACCTCATAGGAAAGTATTTTAAAAAATCTAAATCTACACTAAGAAACAAAATGCAATTAAAAGGATTTTAAAAAGATAATTTAAGAAGCAATGAGTATTAGAGTGTTGCAGAAAACATTTCTCCGTGCTCATTAGAAGAGAACACATGTTCAACTAGAATTAATAATCACCACAAAATTAATCAGAATGGAAACTGCGGAGTTAACCTCTATCTGAGTGATTAAGTTGTAAAAAGGCCCACCTCATAATCTTCTTAAATAAGGTATTTAAGAGTAGATTTCAATTTAATCTGAAATGTTATTGTATGCAAAATGTAAATAATAACATAGTTGGTAAGATGATACCTCTATCTGACAGGATAAAATTAGGCTTTCCAGAGGGCAACCCAATCCTAAAGAGATAGCTACTACCAATTATTATGCTATTTTGAACCAGAATAATAACTCTTCTTGAATGCACCAATAGGGATGTGAGCCATTTCAGCAGAAGACTCAAGCCTGGCCATTCCAATTCATTTCAGCACCAGCATCTTATATCAAAGAGTATAAACTTGGCTTAGGAGATTCTAGGGGTGCAAAGTTCTACAGAATAAATCTCTGAGCAGAACGTGAACATTGTAAGTGAAGAAACTAGTCTGTTTCAGCACCCCATATGGCTATATTTCAGAAAACAGAGCTAAGAAAATAAAATGTATAAAGAAATCAAAAGGTAAACACACATTCTAGCTCTGCTACACATAAATTAGGTGGAATCTATTTCATCAAGAAGTTTTCAAGGTACAGATATACGATTATCATTTTTGATTAAAAAGCCATTAGGTATAATTGTTGCACCCACATAGCAATTACAACTGATTGCCACTTCGTGGACAGACACACATATGTACATATTGTGGTAGTAATAACCCCCTAAACAACTACCAGATCAAGATTATACATTCTGTGAGCAATACCTTAAATGAGGCTTAATTGTTATGAGGAATATTCTTTAAAATGTCTGCTTGTAGTGATGTATACAATACCACACCTCACTGGTTATGTTAAATCCAAGCATGCTCGTGATCAGTACTGCGCTATTTGTATTCATTGATGTTTCAAAGAGGAGGAAACTGGAGTAAAAGCAAATAAATACTTCTGAAATCTTTTATTATTTCATTGTTAGTTTTGGCTATGATTTAGTTTTACCTGTGTGTATAGGAATGGTTATGTTTTTACTGTAGAATATGAGTCTTTCTTTTAAAATAACAGGTTGACTGACTACAGATTCTATCTGTGATGAATCCATCTTACATCCACATTAGTTGAACTGAGAGTATTAGTGCTTGTTACCATAATGAATGAGAGAAGGAGTCTCAATACCCTCAAGGCACCAGATCTGATCTTAGAAGCCAAGCAGGACTGGTCCTGGATTGTACTTGGATGTGGGACTGCTAATGAATACCAGATGCTGTAGTTATATGTCAGAAGAAGGAATGGGAAAAGCACTTCTGAGTTTTCCCTGCCTAAGTAACCCAATGAAATTTATGAGGAAACCATAAGTTGACAGGGAATTTGAAGGCACATGAACACATATACATAAATAGGAGACCCAGGGCTATGGCTTCCTTGATTGAGTCTATCCATCTGTAATGTTGTCTTCATCTTCTCCTATTGCCATCAACTTTATCAAACATTACTTTCTTTGCAAGGGAGCCCTGTCTTCTCATTACATGTCCAAAGTACAACTCTTAGTTTAATCATCTTGGCTTGATTTGTTCTAGGGCACATTTATTTGTCTTTTTAGCTGTCCACGGTATCCACAGAATTCTTCTCCAGCATCTCATCTCAAATGAATTGATTTTCTTCCTAACAGTATTCTTCACTATCTAGTGATCATAACCATACATAGATATCATTAATGGCACGGGCAATTATAACTTTAGTATTCAATGATATCTCTTTAAACTTCCTGATCTTGTCTAGTTGTTTTATAACTCCCAAGTCATGGTCTTTTTCTGATTGCTTGACTACAGTCACCATTTAATGACTGAGCCAAAGGATGGAAAATTTTAGACTGTTTCAAAATCTTCATTGTTTATTTTAAAGTTATGGAAATCATCTGTGGTCAATTCTGTATTCTTAATCTTCAACTCAACAGGTTACTTGAATAATATATTTGCAATGAATAAACTGTTGGCCTTACAAAATTTAATTACTCTACTGCTTCATTTCTTGATACTATGCAAAATTTTCCCACTATTTTGGCTTCTGCTCTTTTTTCCTACTTTTACATTCCAGTCACCTATAATTAACAAAAAATCCTGTTTGGGCGTGTGGTCAATTTCCTCCTGGTCTCTAATTTCTTCTTCTTATGTCTGTGTTGGAGCCCCCGGTGGCGCAGTGGGTTAAACCCCTGTGCCGGCAGGACTGAAGACCGACAGGTTGCAGGTTCGGATCCAGGGAGAGGCGGATGAGCTCCCTCTTTTAGCTCCAGCTCCTCATGCAGGGACATGAGAGAAGCCTCCCACAAGGATGATAAAACATCAAAAAATCATCCAGGCGTCCCCTGGGCAACGTTCTTGCAGACGGCCAATTCTCTCACAACAGGAGCAGTTGCTCCTGACACGACCAAAAAAATGCCTGTGTTGATATTAAACTCTGCATCATATCCTTTAACTGCTTTTGCTACATCTGACCTTACTACTAATAACACCCAATTTCTTCAGATATTTCTACTTCCCGAATAGAACACTCTGTAATTATCTGACTCAAATTATCCCACAGGTTTCCACTTTAACTCACTCATCGCAAGCATTGCAATATTTATATGTTCTGTTTCTTGTTTTACTATGATTGGCTTCCTTTATTGCCTGCTACTCACATTCCATGTTCCTAAAATGTGTGTTGTGCAGCTTCTGAACATGCCACCAGCTTAATTTCCTTTCAGCTTGAATCCAGTTGTATAATTAGCCATAGCGCTAATTGTTGTTGTCCTCAGCTATACTAAAGGAGTTTGTTAATTGACATTCAACCCGGAAGTTTCACCTTTAGGCACTATATCTTCTTCATTTTGGATTTTCTCATAATAGGGTTTTCATGATAAAAGGTATTCAAATGGGTTTATCGTGCCTCCTTTGCGGTACAAATAAGTGTTAGCTTTAGTGCTGTGGTTGTTATCACTAAGAGATCCTTTGTAAGGGTCACCCCCCAATACTGCTGATGGCCAGTAGCTGCTTGTCACATTTAGTTTGACTCCTCAACAAACGCCTGTCTGGCATGTGATACCCTACCAGAAGCCTTGCTTTCACAGGAGCATAACATCCAACCACTGCAGTTACTGAATTCAAACACAATTTTAACCCATATTAGCTGTTTTCAACAACAATGTGGCTTTTGTACATTTTAGCAAAGAAACAGCTGATAGCAAAATTCTCCTTGTCATCAGTTCTGCAGTGGGTGCAATCTAAAAATCTAGATTCCCTGCTCTCAAAAAAAAAAGTCCAAATGTTTTCTGGGGATTTTTATCTCTAAAACAGAAATAGTGGGAGATAAAAAAAACCCTGAAAGTGCTGTATAGAGTATGTGTGCAAGACAGCACAAATCTGCACAAATGATACTTGTAGTTCTCAAGAGGTTAATCGCAGGATATGGATAGTGAAAGTCCAATTTGGCTCTCTGAGAAAATGGACTGCTGTCAGAGTTTAGGAGCCAAGATGAGTGCATACAATCACTCCATTTATGATACATGTTCTATCACACACACACACACTTCACCCTTTTGTGATAATTTCTTGTTAATGGCAAAGAGCTCGTGGCAATGGCTATTTAATGTCAGTTCATCTAAAATCGGGTTATATGTCATCAAATCTATATAGGAAATTTATGATAGTTAAAATTTTTGCTTTTGGAAAAATTACTAAAATAGTTTGCGTCAGGCTGGGAGTAGCTATAATGACTAACTTTAACCACAAGCTGTTCCATACAGAAAGCAATGGAGAAGGATCTGATGGTGGGACTCCAAAACATTCTCCAACACTATGAAAGGTTGTTTTTATACAGTATTTTAGCTTGACCAAAGCTATGTCTCCAACATATTGAACTGGAAGATGCATGGTTAACTACAATTATTATTAAGATTTTTACTGAACTGAACATAAAATGAAAGAAGGATGCTGTTTAGAGAAGGGTGAACAAAATGATCAAAGGTTTGGAATCAAGCCATATGAGAAGAAGGTCAGGCAATTGGGTATATTCCCTGAGCTGCAAGGTGACATGATAGCCATGTTTAAATATTTGAAAAGATGTGACATTAAGGAAGAGGCAAGCTTGTTTCCTACTGCTCTAGAGACCAAGGCACGAAGTACTGGATTCAAACTGCAGAAAAGAGATTAGGAAGACCTTCCTGATGGTAAGAGCTGTTTGGCAAAGGAATATGCTGCCTTGGAGGGTGGTGGAGTCTCTTTCTCTGGAGGTCTTTAGGCAAAGGCTCAATGGCCACCTGTTGGGAGTGCTTTGATTGTATTTATCTGTATGCCAGGAGGTTGGACTGGATGGCCCTTGATGTCCACTAGGAGGACTCCTCCTTTCTTGGAAGAAATTTGTTTCCATTGTTCTCACGGGTTTGCTGCATATGGATTTTCGGGTTTCTTTCAACTTCCTCGGGACCCACCTGGATCAGACCTATTGCAACTGTTTCAGCATTTTGCACACATGTGCTTCCCAATGCCCAGTTGAATGACATTTCTTTAACAGTTACGCAACTATCAGCCTTAGCCATGTCATTCACACACTCCACATTGTCAGTTGTTTGTGTAGTGTGTGTGGCCCGCTGCTTTGTGGAGCATCCTGAATGTTGGCTTGTCCTTTTTCACCAGGTAAATGGTGTGCCCAGCAACTAACAGTACTGCAATTAACAGTGACATCTCCATACACCTTCTTCAGTCTCTTGTGAGTGTTCCTCACTGTCTCATTCTCACAGATCAGGAACTCAGTCACAGCACATTGCTCCTGACGGATATCAAGAACAGCAGCCAACTTGGAGGGATGCTACAACAATGTCATATGGGGAAGTGGATTGAATTCAATTTGAATTGAAGCTGTAAGGATTCTTCTGTACCCTCAGCAAATAGCAACGATGTAGAAAAAAATGGATTTAAAAAGTTGTGCATTACTTTTGTAATGACACTGAGTATTGCTTCCAATATGACTTTATTTAAAGGCACGAAACAAATATTTTTCCATTGATTCCAGAATCCCGATTAACTGTCAATGGGGTTAGGAATGGTCTGTATCACACAGTCCAATCAAATTTGGAAATACAATTTTGTTAAATATGTCCCCAGTTTCTCCTTGCTTCCCTTAGGATCAATGATGGCCTTAGTGGGTGCAGGAAGTGGTTTTCATGCAGTTATTCTAGAGTCACTAATAAACTTAATGGTCTAAAATATATAATATGAAAGTAAGATAGTAGTAAATAGTTATAATTTATCAGTACTGATTTCTCTGTCACTTTTAGTGTTTAACAAACTAAGAAGAAAAGAGAAGGCATCAGGGTTTTTTTGGCACTACTAAACAGAATCAAGAATATTATGGAAAGTGTTCTGTGTAATATACAATCCCACTTGTCCTGTATATGTTCAATGTAACATGGAAACTTGTGTCAAGGCCTTAACAGAGAAGCATTTCTTTATACCTTCACATAGTTTCAAGAAAGATAGCTATTCTGTAGGAAGTAGGGACGTAAGAAATGCATGTATGTAAACAAAGCATGAGCAATACCAGGAGGCTGAAAGTAGTCTACTGTAGCAAAAACCAGGAGGCATAATGTAGCTCCTTGAAGTCCAACAAACTCAACTTAGCATTAGTTTTGGTGGAACGCTGTAATTAGCAGGAACAGAGGGAACTGAAATCTACAACCATTTACCCAACCCAAAAATATGTATAATCATGTGTATAATCTGCTAAGTGAAGTGAGTTGCACTCCACAAGCTCATATGCTAAATAAAATATGTTCGTCTTTAAGGCATCATAAAACATTCTGTTCTTTGTAAAAGCGAGGGACACACTCCCAATTAACACCTAGTGAAGCATTTGATGCTATTTGCCTTTATTCCCAAGATCACAGACTTTGTCACTGAAATATATTGCCCCATGCGTCTGGCACCAGTATCTACAAATAGCAGTTAAAAGGATTGTAATGGCAATTTACATGTAGCTTAAAAAGTAAATACCCAAGAGACGGATTTAGAAGCGTTGGCTTAAATCTGAACAAAATTTAGGCTAAATGTCTGATAACATCTCCTGACAGCAAGCTCTTAAAAGCTGTGGCAGATTCCCCCGAGGGAAAAGTTTGAAGTTCCACTGCTTGGGCAATTTCAAATTAGACTGAATAAAGCAGTCCAGAATATACTGTAGTGAACAATCTTGTATTGGCTGGTGATGCTCAATATGATCTAACAAATCCTTTCCTTTTCAATTTTATGTCTCCACATATTGATGTTTTCATAACATTCCCCAATTGTTATTTAACTCTGTCACAGTAAGTACAGTTCTTGCAAATTCTGTCCATTTTTTCCATATTGTGATTCTTAGAGGCTTCCAAGTCAAATTTTACTTCTTTAAAAATGCCATTAATATGGAGCTGCAGCTTACATTCACAAACAATGTATTGATCTTATTGAATTTGTTTCTGTAATCACTCCTTCTCCAACTGTTGATCATTTCCTATGACATAAACGAAAAACAGAAAGACCTACAATGCATCTCTCAGAGTTATATTAATGCAACAGACTGGTTTCCTAGGAAAGATATAAGGAGAAAATAACAGGTCTTTGTAGCCCTCAAATATGTAACAACCATTTCCAAATCTCAGTCTATCATTTCCATAACATATGCAAAACTTATAGGATTCCACCCCCCTCTGTGTTTGATATTTTACTACTAATAAACACCTTTAAACTACACGTGGTGTTGGCAAGAGGGTTTCAAAGTACAGATGGTGGAACAGATCTTCTTATTTGCTGTCCTTTCCCTTCTTGGAAATGCTAAAACTAGTGGAGAAAAATAAACCTTCTGTACAGATTAATGTATTTCTGCCAAATCAGTGTCAGTTTCAAAATGGAATATTTTTGTTGGGCTAAAGCGTCATTTGATTTAATTAATGAAAGCAGAATAAAGTAGTTGTTTGTTGTTTTCATTTGAAAGCCAAACTGGTGTAGAAACCTGGAAATGAATCATCATGATGATCATCATTTCAAGTAAAAGTAGAAACAATTCCCTCAAAGATTCAGTTGTGGAAGAACATGACTTTCAGAGAAAAAACTTATCATTGATGCCGGCATCTATGAGACAGACTGCATCTTCTGATGATTAATGAGACTGAATGTCAAGCTTTGTAATGCAGAGAGGTCTCTGAACTCCAGCAGCGTGTTGCAGGCACCACACTGTCTCTGCAACTGCAGTAAGTTACAGGGAAGGAAACTTGTGGCCAGATCTCCACATTATCACCCTGGAGATGAGAGTGTAATGTAATAAGAGAGGGGGGGGGGATCTAGTCCTATTTGCCTTTATATAACAGCTCTATTGCTACAAAGAGCCTGGGAGCTTGCTTGCTTTCTAGCCAGTTTGGAAAAATTAAATTTTGGATGACAAACTCCAACCTTCCACCATGATCACTGGCCATGAGAGAGCAATTGTCTAAAAATAGTATTTACAAACTTTTCTCACCTTTCCCCTGGTATAGCTATGAAGAAATATCTTTTTTTTTTTACTCAAATGAAAGGAAATCTACCCTTGGAAAGGAGATTCATTCCTGTAGGGACCTTATCAGACAGCAGTATTAAGAGGAGTTAAGTAAAGAGACGAATCAGGAGCTGATTGTACCTTCCGGTCCTCCCTCGCTCATTTTCATTTTTTCAGACTTTTTGTACTTCCCCACAGGCACCCACTATCTTCCTCATCACACACAGGCAATAAGTCTCCGCCCACAGCTTTTTTCTTCTTCATGCAAATCTGCCAGAATTCCTTTACATGGGATTTAGTAGTTCTACATCTAAACCCATTGGACCCTTGAGACAGGGATGTTGTTTTAAAGCATTGCTTTCCATGGGATGCAATAGTTCTGCATCTAAACCCATTGGACCTTTGAGATAGGGATGCCGTTTTAAAGCATTGCTTTTCATGGGATCAAATTGTTTTACGCCTAAATCCATTGCACCCCTGAAACAGGGATGCTATTTTAAACCACTTATTTCCATAGGAAGGAGTAATCATACATTTCTATAAACAGGGATAATAGCTCTCTGCTAAGTACAATATTATAATTGGAACAAGCCAGCAAAGGAAAACGGCCTGTTCTCTGTTCTACAATGCCTCTATCATGCTATATCTGTCATTAATATTTTTTGAAAAAAAGAAATTTGGGAAGGGAAGGAGTTATAATGCACTTCTGCAAAGAGGGATCACAACTCACTGCTAAGGACTGCTCATTGGAACGCCCCTTTTCACCATGGCATGCTCCAAAAAAAGACGGAGACTGTCATGGACCCCATCACATGTTATTTTGAGCAAAAATAATGGGTCCTTAGCTCTATTTTGGCTAAATTCATGATTTCCCCCTGTGATTATAGATCTACCCAATTTCACAATTGGTCTGTAGCTCTGTGCCCGTAAAAGGGGGGGGGGGGCAGGAGAGACGACCGGAAGTCATCTGATGGCAGCTGTGACGCCCAGCAAATTTATGGTGTCTGCCCATAAAATGGGGAGGGGGACTGTGTGATGATAATTATCATGGGGAAAAGGTGTCTCCACTAAAGCTTTATCACAAAACCTTGTTTTCACAACAACTCAAAATTTTCAAACTCCAACTGTCACAGGGACAGAAAGATAGCCAGGATTTTGATTTGGGGGGGGGGGGGCTCTGTTCAGAAGATTTCTCCTCATTTTCTGTGCCTGTGATAATTGGGTTTTGAAAAAAATTGCCTTTTGTGGAAATAAGGAATTGGTGCTAAAGCTTTGGAGGAGACACCTTTTCCCCATAATAACTTTCAGGAGTGAATTTCCCTTCCTAGAGTAGAGTTGGATTTCTATCACTTCCTGTTGCCTCACCCTTGTTCTTTACTGTGAGTCATTTGTAAGTCAGATGTTTGTAACTCAGGGATTGCCAGTATAGGCTTTATGACTTGCAATGGCTTTCCTTAATGTAAATGGAGGTTAATATTTTAAGAAGAAATCAATTAACCATTCGTCTTGTTACCTTCTCCTAGAAATTGAGGAAGTGAAAACTTGTTCAGGCTTACTTTTCTGAGCAAATGACATTGGAAAGACAGGCTATTTTTTCTGGTCATGGGTTTACCTCCTCTTGATCCAATGATATTCTACTGTCTGTACCCAAAGCTGATCTAAGCAGAAAGCAGCAGTTGATAACAAATGGTAACGGTATAAAGCCAACATTCAAATGCTGACCTACTTCAAGAAATATTTTTCTTACAACAAATGTCTGCAATATAAAAGCTAGTGTGATCTTTTGAAAATGGAATGTTGTGCTTTTATGTTGGCTGAGATGGAAACTGGTGGGTAATTAATATTAAGGCAATTGATGCATCTTGCATTATTTACACTTAAAAGTATATATTTTTAGATCAGTAGCCTAGGCCACATATTGCATGAAAGCGATCACAGGCTGACCTTCTACCATCTCCAAGTAGGGCTAAGAAAGACTCCTGTTTGAAATACTTGAACCTGTCAATTTAGATACAATGTTGAGCCAGATCAAAACCTTTTGTAAGACATCCTCTATTATTCCTACCAAGTCTAGTAAACACCCTCCAATCTCATTAAAACTGGCAGTACAAAAGGAAGCATGAAACACAGGAACGTTTTTCTAAATATTTTCTTAGACATACCAGTAAGTATGATAGAAAAAACAGCAGCAACTCCAAGTTTACCAGGCCTACAGTTAAGCATATTTTAACGTGTGTTCTTGTTACTGAAACTATTAGCAGTAATGTTTACAGAACTATGTTTAGGACTGGGATGCTAATAGCTGGTTAAACATGTATCCATCTGTACTGCAGACAGACAAATATACACATTGGCCAACAAACACAAGTTCTTTCCCTTTCGAGAATAAGTGACAAAAGCCACAGTTGTCCAACATTTAAATTATCAAACAGTATAAACCTCTAAAATGCCAGCAGCTTCTGCCACAATATGTATAAGCAGCACTTGATGTTTCATTCATTTAGTATTTCAGTTAGGAATAATAGCCTATTGGTGAGAATGTTTATCATTATATCATCTGCCAGTAACTTACAAAAGAGACTAGTCTTTCTGGCACGAAAGTTATTATAATTCGGTATTGGAGCTCCCCATAAATATAAGGACAAAAGTTTTAAAAAGCAACTATGTCTTACAAGGAAGCTGATCCACAGTGCTATTGTGTGCGACACAGAAGAGGGAGAGGTAAACGGCATCCCACAGTAAGGCTGCAGAAGAATTGCCAATTAGACAAGTGCTATGTGCACTATCACTTAGAAGCAGAAAGCAATTATTTGTCTTCAGCAGAGTGTGACGAAGAGTAACTTGCCATTATTTGGAAGATACTAATGTATGCTAGATACTTATTATTCAAGGAGAATATGTTTTTCTATAATCTTCGAGTTACATACAGACTTATCATATGTGTACCCACCTAGAGTAAATTCTACATAACAAAGCATTTTCAGAGCATGAGGGGAAACAGCTACAATCATCATCACACCAAGATGGTGTCCATAGTGGAAGGGCATTTTTTCTACAGTGAATGTTTAGTTAATTCTATCAAAACCATTTGGAGCAAGTAAAATATTTCACACGATTCTTACCATTAACAATAAGATCATCAAGAACCACTTTGACATATGAGTAAAAAGTAAACAAACTGTATCAATACAGGGGCAGGGGAAAGCCAAATTTTGTCCTTGTAATCCAGTGGTAGACACACACTACGGTGTCTTCAAATAGCAACAGCAACATTTACTATGTCGGCACTGTGGAGTGTAAATGAGGTGTGAGAACTATAGCGAAGGCTAGACTGAAATGGCTTTCACAGACCATATCTTCTCTAATCCTGTCTTTCAGAAGGAATCACCATGCTATTTTGAAGTGGGCAGTACCACAGACTAAGACTTACCCTATATACCAGGCATGGACAAACTTTCTAACTTGGGGGCCACATGGCAGGCCAGAGTAGGCTGGGCGGGCCAGGAGGGAGGGGGTTCTCCCCAAGTCCCCTCACTGCCCTTTCCTCCCTTCCTCTTCTCTTTTGGAAAGTGAAGGAAAGATGAAAAACGTTTGGATCCCAAAAGGGTTGGCCTACATCAGGATGTGATGGTGGACGGGAGAGGAAAAAGTGCCGGTATTGCCTACTCCTGATATAGAATCCTAGAATCCTAGAGCTGGAGGAGACCCCTAAGTGCCATCCAGTCCAAGCCCCTGCCATGCAGGAAGGCACAATCAAACCACTCCTGATAGACAGCCTCTGCGGAAAAGCCTCCAGAGAAGAAGACTCCACCACACTCTGAGCAGCCTACGTCACTCTCCAACAGCTCTTACTCTCAGCAACTTTTTCCTAATTTTTTCAGTCAAATCTCTTTCCCTGCCATTTGAACCCATTGCTCCTGTGTGTCCTGGTGTCTAGAGCAGCGGAAAGTCGGTCTTCCCCCTCCTCCTCAATGGGACACCCTTTAAAATCTTGAAACATGGTTCTTCTGTTTCCCCAGGAGGAAAGGAGGAAAGAAAAAAGAAGGAAGGAAGGAAGGAAGGAAGGAAGGGGAAGGGGAAGGGGAAGGGGAAGGGGAAGGGGAAGGGGAAGGGGAAGGGAATGGGAAAGGGAAAGGGAAAGGGAAGGGAGGGAGAGAGGAAAGTGAGAAGGAAGGGAAGACAAAAGGGAAGGAAAGAAGGAAGGAAAAAAGAGAGAGGGAAGGAGGGAGGAATAAGGGAAAAAAAGAAGGGAGGGAAGGAGGAAGGAAAGAGAGAAGGAAGGAAGGATAGGATAGGATGGTGAGAGAGATAAGGGCCTGAGAAAAGAGCCCAAGGGGCCGCATCTGGGCCCCGGGCCTGGGTTTACCCATACCTGCTATATACTCATTTGTAAGTCTAAAAGGTTTAGTCAAAAATCAATCCAAAAAACCTGAACTGTCTCATTGATGGGTCAGTGTTGGTACTCTGCATTAGCCTTTATATAAGAAACCACACTTTTCTCTGAGAAGACTGGTGAAAGACTAGAGCTTTGTTAATCCCAGGAATATCTAAAAGAAGCATTGCCCCGCTCTACTCTTTACACCATGATGTCATTTCTGGCCTTTTTGAATCCCTGGTTGGGAAAATGGTGGAGGTTAGGGGTGCTGTCCCAAAGTGGCAATGGTGTTTTCCCCTCTTAGTGTAAAGGTACTTGACTGATCCATGGGTAGTATCAAAATCCATAATTTCAGTTCCAAATCCTGCCCTTAACTTATGCATGAGGTCGATTTATACATGAATATATATGGGAATGCTTCTGTTGTTGTTTTTCATTGTGTAGGGGTAGGAATCAACTTCCTAAGCCAAGGGTCTTGCTTCTTTTGAATTTAATTTCTAGCAAGGAAGACCACAACAATGTAGACAGAACTCAAAATGAATTATTAAAATCCTATGGAGGTTGAATCTGGGATTCAGCTGCAAATTCTTTTCAAGGTAGGCCAGTAAAAGAGGATCATTCTACAGAATGATTCATTTCCAAGAGCTCTTCTTTGTGGTCTCATGTGGGATCAGACTATGATGATCTCTCTCAGGCTCTTGGCTTTGCTTTTATCTTTCAAAAGCAGCTCTTTAGATGTCATGATTTGGCAAAAACAGCAGAAATATGGGGTACTTTGACAGCACACAATTATAGTACTACATTCCACTTTAACTTCAGTAGCACCTTCCCGTGGAATCCTGGAATTTGTAGCTTAGGGAGGGTTTAAGACTTTTTGTCCTACACAAAGATAGCGCTTTAGCTGCTTTGGCAAATTCCTATGGAATTCTGAAGTCTGTAGTTTGGTGAGACATTAGAGCTCGGCTAAAATGTAAATTCCCAAAACTATATATACCAGGACTTCATAGTATGTTGCCATGGCAGTTAAAGTTAAATAAAGCAATATAATTGTAGAGGGTGGATGGGTCCATAGAATAAGTAACAGCAAGATGTTCTGCCCTGAGTGTGTTGAGGTCCCAATTTTAATAGCCGAATAATGCAATTGATTGGTTCCTATGCCTGAGCAGGGGACTATTGATAACAGCAGCCTGATGCCAGTCACAGCATAAACTAAGCTATTGCATTCCTACAAACAGGAATTCCTAATAAATACTGGGTTAAGAGTTACTATTCTTGCATTTGCATGTTATGTTTCATCATAATGGCAACTTTGGCTGGACTCTTGTTGGCATAGTTCCCCTCTGAAAACGCTTGGATATATTTGTTGATGGAACAGCTATTTGATGTTCAAGTGGGACTGCACATATAGTGCGTTATGCAAATTGTGTATGGGTAAGCACATGTGTTGCACACAACTGTGCATGAGTGTAAACACACATTACGCATGGATGCTTTTTGCACATACAAAGGCATATACATGTCAAATTGCACTGACAAGAAAGCACTGCACAAATGTCACATATCTCTGCAAGCATTTTTTTAAATGTTCCATCTTCTTGAGATAGGATCACAGCCAATGGAATATACGCATTTGCCCTACAACAGCTCAAGTTGTTTCTTTATGCAGCCCAACTCTGACTGGCAGAAACTTTGCAGAATCTAAGGCAGATGTCTTTAATATCATTTCCTGTCTGGCACTTTGACGGGAGACATCACCAATAAAATATAAGATTTCCAATATGTGACGCACGTCCTCTACCACTGAGTTAGGCCTCTGAAAATGGATCCATACCTGCACAGTAAGACACAGTAATCATACCTGCACAGTAATGCAGACTTGATTTGTACACTAAACTGAGATAAGAAATAGTATTTAAAACAACAACAAAAAAACCTGCTGCTTTTTAATTAGCAGAAAAGAATAACAAAACAGGCCAATTTTACATAGAAATGCTATTGTGCTGTCGCACGCTGGGCCTGAAATAATGTTTACAGGACATGTCTTCTGTATGCCCAATGGGATGCCGGGGTGCCTCAGCTGAAGGGCCCCTTAGATTTCCCAACACAAAGTTCTATTGAAGCTCAAAATAAGTTCAACAAAGTTCTTTATTTGGGCTTAAATCTTCAAACAAATGAATTAAATGCTTTATAACCTTATAAAACCGGTAGCTTCCTCAATCTGCTATCAAGGGCAGGCAACTGGTGGTAAAACTGTTCCTTTCTTCCTTAGGGAAATCTTTTGACCCCTCCCTGGGCAATCTTTCTTTATCTTTCTGGCGTGAGGCCCCTACTCCCAGCTCCAAGCTACTTTATGGACAGCCCAAGTGGTCCCTTACCAGACAAGGTTGCTGTAGATCTGCCAAGCCGAAAGGTGTCCTTTAGTTTTACTCCACAAAGTGTGTAGGAACTGTCCTGTTGCCCCAGCAAAGGCTGGCTGTATTCTCCCACCAAAAGCTGTGGAACTATTCCTTTACTCCTCCAGCAGAGCTGTGAGTAGTGAAGCCTTTGTGCAGGTGGGATAGAGAAACCCACACGTCCTGCTGTTAGGCTCCAAACAGTGAGACTGAACAAAAGTCCTCCTTTGCCTCCAAAACCTTGGGGAAAGGGCGGATCTAAAGACTCTAACGATGATTGCCAGGTTGCTGGCCCTATGGCTGCAACTTGGGAAAGCTACCTGATTGCAAAAAGCATGGCTTAAATACAAACTAGCACAGCAAGAAAAAGAGGTTCAAATCTTCTGGCACTGCCGTGCCAGTACAGCTATGTTCGGTATAAAAAACTCCAACCCATCTTGAATATGTCCACCAAAAAGTTTTTAAAATATGGGAAATTCTTTTAAAAGAAATAATCTCTTATTCTCACCTAGAAAGGAGAAAACATTTGACATGTTTTGTTCTTGTAAGAATGCAACATGATACAGTTTAAATTCCTACAATATCCTTATTTTAAATGAACAAGACAATAAGCAAGTTAAATATCATTAACTTTCAAAACAAGAATATTGTCTCCTTGTTTCTCTTTTCCCAATCACAATATATGTGAGGCTTCCACATAGCTCCATGCTCTGTAATGCCTTAATGATCTCTAAAAGATTAATAAAAGAAGGGTTATTCCTCAAAAGAAAAGCCGTATAATACTTTTTTAGGTATTCCGTTATTCCTTTAAAGAAAAAATAACTCTCTGTTCCATGTTAGTTTTCCATCCTCCTCTTCAAAATAATAAAGCAGTAACTATAAAGGATGATGTCTGGATATACACATGCTCTTAACTATAACTTGGATATCTCTAGGGTGCCTCGGGAAACAAGCCTCCCTTAGGAAGTGCTAGAAAATGTGTGATTACATGTAGCATTGTGCCCACATAAATGACTGCTGGAAAACCTGATCTTCTGCCATTCTTCTTATCAAACTATAACACCTCGGAGTAGAGATTTAAAAAAGAAAAGAAGAGAAGAGAAACCACACAGCCCAGAAAAAGACGGGGAAATTATTCTGTGCTACTGGTTTTGTCTGGCAGTGTTTTCACAGCTGGCAACTTGCTATGTTTGCCTGCAAAGACATTTAGGTATTCTATAGATTTCCTTGGATGGCGTGTGTGGAGATAAAGCAAATATCTGCCCTTTATCTGATCGTGTGAAAAATGAATGGCTCAAATGCAGTAACTGTGATAAGATGATTGCTAAATGATTCTTCTCCATTTCTATCCAAAGGGTTGATGAAAGAAATTAAGAGTGACATTGATAAGTTACATTCTGAAGCGCTCAGGGTTCCTGTTGAGAGACTTTTTTCCATTGGGGAAGTGGAAGAAATAAGAAACACATTTGCAGCACATAGTCTCTTTGTTACACAGAGGAGGAACTTTAGCATTATATCTTTTCTCCTGTTCGTATTCCTTGCCAGTTATATGCCTTGCTGTTCTAAAACCAAACGTGTAAGTATTATCGGCTGTACTTAATCATTCAGTCCCATTTATTTTGTTCCACAATTCTGTTGTGTCTTCATAATTCATTCAAGCACTCACCTAACCTGACTCCAGTTTCCCAGGTCTTTCTAATGTAAATAGTATTTACTCAAATATGTCAGGCTTAATAGAGACATAACAGTATGACACCTGACACATTTAATGCATAGAGCTCATTAATCATTTCCTCCTTTTCCATGAAGTGCACCTAGATTATACAGTAGGGGTTTTTTTAAAGAATGTTACAAAACATAAAAATCTACAACTTGGTGTACAGTCACAGAGACACACATTAATTATCGATAAATTATATTGTTTTAATTTGTTTTTCACTTTTTAATTTTTCTGAGGTTTCATTTTTCTCATTGTTAATTCCACAGTATTCAAAATGAAGGTTCTTCCTGTGTTACCCAGGCTTGATCATTACTATATATTATTACAGACACAGAAGGTGTTAGTTAGTTAATTCTTAAAACCAATACCTGAATAAGTCGAATGAGATAATCCCTGTCAGAATTAAGACACATGAACTGTAGGAAAAAATTGCTGCCTATAAACGACTTTTGGTGGCAAGGCATCGTTCAGTGAGAGAAAGGTGAAACAGAGTGGCGACAAGGTGAAGTAACAAATCTTGCCTGGCCATAAATAAACGCAGAAGAAAGAATTCTGAGGAAGTCTCCTAACTGATCAATAATATTCTGGTAATAATCAAGAATTTTGAATTCTCAAAAGCATGTTGTAAACGGGGGACGGACATGATTTATGATCTAAATAAGTTAGTTACATCTCAACTATACTGAAATCTTTGAGACTAAAGAGAATTGTAGCCAGGCCCGTAGCCAGGATTTCGATTTGGGGGGGGGGGGGGGGGGTGAGTTTTTTCAAGCCCCCCCCCCCCCCCCCCCCGGTTACATGCCTGATTGATATTTCAAGAAAGCCCCAGTTTCATGCAAAAACGATTGCCTCCCATTGTGCTGGCTATCAAGGTTTCCAGAAGAACAGGTCGCTTTCTATCATATTTTAGGTTGTTCTGTTCTTTATTCTTTGTTACTGGTGCCTAAGGAGGGGTTATACAATATCTCATCTGGCCCCAATCAGTGAATAGTGGGCTATGACACCTCAACAATAGTTGGGAATCTGCTCAAACTCTGCTCAGAGTTTATGGTTCTTGGGTGTTAGAAAATATAATAAATAAACTGGAAATGAGAAGATCGGGCACAATTGTTTCCAGACTGTCCAAGAAATGATTTTAAACTTGATATAATGAAGGTGTATTACATATATCTACTTCTCAGACACTCAGTTCTCTGAGTGCCTGTCTTAATGTAGTCAAAATGAAACCATCCATATAAGTGAGATGTTGAGAGTTGGAGGAATTAGGGAGGAGGAATTAGGGAGAGATTGAGGGCATGTCCAGACTTCACATAAATGTGCACTAAAGTGAGTTTAAGAAACCCACTTAGGCGTGTGTTTAAGTACCCATTCATCTTTCCAAAACTAACACTTTCCTACCAGGGGGGAGGGGGAGTGTCTAGAAGGTCCCCAAAAGGAGCCCTTAAAATTAAAACAACTTACCTGGCTGTCATTAAAGTACTTCTGGAGTCCTCTAGGCACATAGAAATGACATGCTGGGGGAGGGGGGGACACAAGGAGTGATTTTCCTCCTCATCCCTTGTCTCCTGGCACATCAATTCTACATGCCAGGAGGACTCCAGAAGTATTTTAATAGCAGCCAGGTAAGTTGATTTCATTTTTAAGGACGTCTTTTGGGGTTTTTGAGGAGGGGGTTGCTGCTCTTTTGGTTTTCCAGGCTCATAAAACCCAAAACACCTGAGACACCTTCCATTTAAACACTAGAATTGTGGGATTAAAAAAAAATCTATTTTATGGTTGAGACAAGATGTTTTGAAACAGAGCATTTCCCAATTCCTCCAAGAGTATATCTGCTTCTACAATTAGAGTGAAACACAGGGGTTTGTGATGGTAGTGGAGGTGGTATCTGCAACTTGTGTAAAAAGGTTTCTAGCATCTTTTCCTTATATGGATCTAAACAGAAGAATGGGGGAAACAGGAAATGACAGCCTAGTTACTCACAAAGATATGATCAACTCATCACTGCATGAGCTTTGTGAGACAGTACTGCTGCTAGAAAAGCAGACACATAACCCAAGAAGAAACCAAGGGACCACAAACAAAATCAGTTATTCATAGTTTAGTATCCTTGTATTTAGCAAAAACAAACAAACAAAAAGATGTAAAGTTGCTGAGTCCATCAATGTCACACAAAATACTTTTTATCATACTATTACTGAAAAATACTCTATTATTTGATTTACCCCAAAGAAATGCTTGATGCTTGATAATTTTTAATTTTCTTTTTTGTTTTTGTAATATTATTGGATTTTTAAAAAGTAAACATTTCAACAATATATGCATTTACAGAACTGTGCACAATTTTGTCTTGCAAATCTATAAATTGTCTGTGCAAATCCTTGCCATGCTGTAGTAATGTATTTATTTATTTTTGCATTCCTGTTTTGTATGCAAGGATGAAACAAGATTTATATTCTTACCAAACACCCCAGTGAGGACTAAGTAGGCTCAGGGAGTATGGGATCCTTATTAACTCCTGGATAGAAAATGGTGTGTGTGTGTGTGTGTGTCTGTGTAAGGAAAGAGAGACAATGGAAAGGGGGAAATGAACTGCCAGTACCCAGGAATAAGGGCACCCTAGTTTGCAGCATTGCAAACACATCTATTCTATATATTACTAGCAACTAATTTACAAATAAGAGCAAATAAATGTTTGCAACAATTGTATTGTCACTGCAAAATTGACATTTTGGACCATTCAGTATTTTTTTTATTAATTTTATACCTAACTATTACTATGATTTTTGGCTTACACTTCATTACTGCTTATGATGAAAATATACATTAGGAGGGAAAGCCAGCACAATCATAGCTTCATAAGATAGAGGTCTTCTCTCTCATATATACGAAGGTAACTTTACACCATTAAAAACATCCTTGAATTTAGCCAAGGCCTTTATTACTTAATAAACAACTGAGCAGGCAGACAAGGATTAAAGAATGACTATTACATTAATTTACTGTACTATCCTTGGCCCATTTAATGTTGCCGTTTAAATGCAAAAGTAATGGAGAGCTGGACAAGGGTAACTTTATCAACAGCCGAAGTCTTGAAGGGAAATGATACCGGTTCCCTCTTCCCCCATCAAAGTACCTTAAAACAGTGAAATTTCATTCTGAACCTGCTCTTTATAGCCAATAACACTTTATCCCTATTTAAGCATTATGCCAAGTTATATATGGAACTCTCTTATCTAGACAATCCAATTTCCCCTTAATTCTTTCCTCTTCTTTTTCCACTCATCCTCCTTTCTTTGGAGGAAACCTTAAGGTGTGGTCTGAAAAATACCATAGCCACTACTTAATATAAAGAACCTTCAATTTCAAGAACATTTCAAGATCCATTCAATCCAGCTCAACATTTTTGCTAAATCAGTGTACCTACAGTCACAAAGGTATACGAAAGAGAGACCTTTCTTTTCTATCAAATTGCTTTTAAATTAAACTGCACAACCTTTTGCAGGGTTATTCTTGGAAAGCAAAAACTGGTGTTACAAGAAAGTGGTTGTAAGGTAGATGACTATCAAGACCTTAATGGATTGGAGTGCTTGGCAATAAGAGTATTAAAAAAAACACCTTTGCACTCTACACGCACACACGTATAGCTACAAGAATGTAAATGAAACTCTTCACCCCATCTACACAAACACATACATATGTTTCTTAATTAGTTCCTTGATTTGCTCTTTAGTTCTTCATGGGCTATAAAAATGTACAAAAACAGTTACAGTAGACTCTCACTTATCCAACCTTTGCTTATCCAACATTCTCTATTATCCAACGCAGTCTGCCTCTTGACCAGAATAATGTCCAGGGTGGGAAAAAGAAAGAACCTATCTTTGTTTGGTGCTAAATTCATAAATAAAGTAATTACTACATAGCATTACTGCGTATGGAACTACTTTTTCTGTCGACTTGTAAAACATGTCTTGGTGCTTAATTTGTAAAATCATAACGTAATTTGACGTTTAATAGGTTTTTCCTTAATCCCTTATCATCCAACATTTTTGCTTATCCAATGTTCTGCTAGCCCGTTTATGTTGGATAAGTGAGACTCTACTGTAATTGAAAGTTTGAGTTTATAAAACCTTCTGGAGTAGATGACATTGTGCTCAACACAACACTACTCATGTTGGTCTCTCCCACTATTGGAATTCCTAAGGCATAGATAGACCTTCTTGTCTGTGTCATTATATACCCTGAATCTGCCACATTCCTGAATGATTATGATGATGTCCCTATACAATACATGTCAGAATATAAGTATGTATGGAATACTGTGGACAGGCCCGTAGCCAGGATTTCGTTTCGGGGGGGGGGGGGGGGGGGCTGAATTTTTTTTTCAGGGGGGGTTTCGGGGGGGGCTGAGTTTCGGGGGGGGGCTGAGTCTGAGTGAAAGAGGGTCTACCCTAGCAAACCTTCTGTATCATTACCCCAATACCCCCATGCATATGGGATATATTGAGTATGGTGATGAGATCATGATATGAATAAACGTAACAGTTTAAATAATGCACCATTAAGGCCTTTTCGCGAACCACCATGAAAATTTCGGGGGGGGCTGAAGCCCCCCGAGCCCCCCCCCCCCCCGGCTACATGCCTGACTGTGGAGGTAATGGAATGAAATCTTGTATCCTTATTTCTGCAAATGAGAGCAAGAAGAAAGACTAGTATTACATGAGTGGAAATCTGTTTATGCAAGTAGGTTTTCCCATTCTCTCAGGGACTCAAAGTCCTCTGGAGTAGATAAAGGGGGAATGAGGAGAACCATCCTATTAACACAGGTATGGTGAAATCTCCACCCAGTAAATTTCCCAGTTGGTCTTCCAAATTCCCTGCTACTCTCATTTCTGGTCAATGATCAGATTACCACTAGTCACTGAATGAAGATAAAAGATTCAGTCCCTTCCCTTCATGGCTGTGGTGATTCCCACCCCTTTAAAAAAAAACTTGATTCCTGCTAAGTTCTCATTAAAGTGCAGCACCACTGGGTGACAATTTTGGGTTGGAAAGGGCTAACTCCTCCCCTCTCCCAAAGTGCTGCTCCCCGACTATAATTAGGCTTTTCAACTGCTCCATTGGCACACATAGTATTTGTAAGAGTATGTGATTTATTCTGACAGTGTATATGTATGGAGATGTATTAGTCGAGAGTTCTGAGAAATTATATCAGGGCACTAGAAGAATTAGGGTTTCGAGCAGCTCTATAATAATGAGACTAGAAAGAGATGGCACAGTGCACTTGATTGGGAAGTTAAGAGTTAAGGCATTTGTTCTGGCTTTCTAGCTGAATAACTTTAGGTATGTTGCATTTTGTGACTCAAGGTTCTCCCTGCTATAAAAGCATCTTTTGAAGGTACAGTGTTTGGAATAATGGCTTATTGAAATGTATTACATTGTCTTCTCAGGGTCTTTTGAAGGAAGTAATCCAAGATGCTATTAAGATATTTCAATCTATTGGCTCACCAAACACATTTTAAAAGAAAAAGAATGCATGTCTGTGAGTGACTACATATCACGCATGCATGGTATTTAACAGTGTCATGGGTCTTTAATTGTGATAAAACTCTATAGTGAACATCGATTTGAAGTCCATTAGAAGATATTTAACTTGCATATAAGTTCATGTTGTGGACCATTTGCCCGTTCAATCATCTTAGGCTGACAATAATAAAGAGTTTCTATTTCTGTTCAATTAGATCTCCCTGAAACTGTGCTTATATTCTTACAATTTTAGGATTTTTTTTCTTTAAAAAGAAGCCAAAAACACATGGTCTCATTCATATGTGAGTATGTGCTAGCATGGTATAGTGATTTCAGCATTGGATTACACCCCTGGAAACCCGAGTTCAATTCCACACTTAGTCATGGAAATCCATTCATCATAGACACTCTCAGCTATAATCTCCCCACCCTTGATTTGAAGGCAGACAACAACAATTTAATACAATAGTCTTAAAAATATACCACAACAGCTTCTTTACCTAGGCAGAGGTCAAAAATGAAGCCTCTTGAAAATGTAGTAGTAGCCCAGGAGAAATATTTTGTGAGTTGGCAGCAAAAACATTTTCAAGTGAGATACAATAAAACCTTGAGTTTAATTTGTTCTGTGACCAAGCTCTTAACTCAAATTGCTCTTATCTCAAAGTGAATTTCCGCCCCCCCCCCACCGCCCCCCATTTTTCTTATTACTTTATAAATAACAAATAATGTATAAATGCACATTCACATGGAACAAAAAAAAAAAGAAAGATCAACTCTAAAATGCTAAAAGTTCAAAGTTGTGGCAAGGAAGCACACTTGAGGCAATAAAATGCCTACGGATAATGAAGAAAACTAATATTGTGAGTAGAGATATGCATGCTAAACTAAGCCATATTCTCCTAATTGAATCTACTTATCTCACAGGCTCTTGAAAAAGAAAACATATTATACAATTGGGGGGGGGGGAGGAACCTTTGACCTGCCAAAGGTTTTAGGCCAACTCCTAAAGGATTCAGCTGGCACATTTAGTTAACATTTGCTAAGCAGTCTAGTCTTCTACATGCCTGGCTGCATTGATAGAAGAAGCTAACAGATACACACACAATACACATCACAGCTTAACTTTGGCTGTCATTTTATAGTGTTCACTCTAGAATATGTGAGTCAGTATATGAAGAGGAAGATGACATTGTACATTGTGGAAAGCCTGTTTTTGCTTCCAGTGAGCCCTTCTTCCACCAAAATAGAAATCTCAACTTGAACGTTGACACTGCAAAACATTTCATCAAATTTTGAAATGTGGTAGTTAACATTGTGTTACAAGAGATATGGTCGCAATAGATGCACACACATTCAAATATAAATAGATGCATACTATGCATCACAAATCCAACCAGACCACATCTTCTGAATTCAATTAGATTCATGCAAATTTACAACAAATCCAATTCATTCAGTAAGTCTTATCTAGTGGGGAATAAGATTGGATACATCCCTTCATATTTGAAAGATGTGTGTGTATATACATTTATAAGCTGTCTTATGTCCCATGGTAATACGGTTGGCCCTCCATATCCATGGGTTTTGCATTCATGGATTTAACCAATCAAAGCTGGAAAATATTTGAGAAAAAAACTCCAAAAAGCGAATCTTGATTTTGCCATATACTGAGCACTATGATTGACATCTAGACATACTCCACAGCACCTTCCCACCATTTCATAAATCCTTAGGCTCTCTCTGGCACTTGTTTGAATGGTTCACCATTTCATATAACAGACACCATTTTAATATACCACTGAATATAATGGAACTTAAGCATCCACCTGGAACCAAACCCCACAGGTTACCGTGAGCTCACTGTACATACATATCAAGAAACCAATCTAAAATACAATTCAAAGCTCAATTCACACTTATTTCACGGCATCAGGGAGGGGCAGGATGATTTCATATGATTGATACTTTTCTAAACCCGTGGTTTGAGTGCTGAATCTTGATCAACTGATGGCATCAATGTTGTTAAAGTGCAACTGCACTTTGTAAGTTCTGTATGTTCCAAAGAAGCAACTCTGTTGGAGCAGATAATAACACTATGTAACAACATTTTCTGTTCCTGGTTTGAAAATGTTGCTTCCTGTTTAATTGTGCAGTGCTTACTTTGAAAGCGGTTGTTATACTCCAGAAACTTTGTTTTTGTGGCTGCCACAAACTATGTTCAGTTGGTTGAGACTGAGATATTCATTGAAAAACTATAGCAAAATGTACTGCAGGAAGTCCCACAAAAACAAAATATTTGAAGTTTAATAAACTTTTTTCATGCTTTTATGATCGAACCAATCCAGAAATGACATTTATAACTCAGGAACAAAAATAATGTTACATAGTGTTATAGAACCCAAATGAGGAAAATCATTGTTTTTTTTCTGAATACAACTTACTTTTTAAAATAAATGTAAATTTTAAATGTAAATTTCTGTCCCACAAGAGAACCACAATGGCATTTGGTTCATAACAAATAAATAATTCAGTAACTGTGCAAACATTGTAATAGTGTTTTACGTAGAAGAGCATGCAGGCATGGCTCCTCTTTGGCTAATCAGTATGCTGTTCATTCTAGAGTAACAACTTCAGAATGAGCTTTCAAATGCTTTGTCTCTGTATGCGTGTGTGTTTAAGGGAAGGAAGGAGAAAGAGAGAAGTGTTTTTTCTGTGCCAATAGGGTTTTTTTCTTATTTTTGTCAGATACATATATAGTTTCTCACCTACATTACACTGGTTAATATAATCCATCAGAGTCAGAACAATCAATTCATCTCTTGAGCATCATTCTGTGCATTTGTTGCCAGAAAGCCACTTGAATACGGCACAGAAATTCCAATACAGAACTATAGCCTATCACACACTTTTTTTCTCTTCTTAGTATAAGAGACTTTTAAAAATGTGACAGTGGTCTATTTCAAATTCATATCAGAGAAGAGCACTCAACAGAGACAATAATGCAGCAATTGAAAGTTCGTAACATTTTGTTTGAATATATCATCTGTAGGCTTTGTCTGTAGGTGATCCTATAACCTTGATCATCTCAGATTCTCGTTTCATACAGTTCATACAAAAGAGCAACAACAAGTTGCATGTGCAGCACATAACAACACAGTGTTTTTCTATAAACAGAATAAATAGTGGAAAAGCCAAACTGTTCTATGCTTAACAGCTTTATGACACCTTGGCCATACAGTATCCCTGCGTTCAGACAGATGCAATAACACTTGTGTATCTTTTTGCTTTCTATACTATATATTTTCTTTTTATTCTTTTGTGGATAGGATTAACTTTCTGAACTGGAAGTCAGTTACATTTTTCACATCAACAAAGGAAAAAGCAGACCTCATTGTCTAAAATATGGTTGATAAACAGTTTAACTACATTTTCAGGTCTGTTTATTACATACAAGGCATTGAAATAACTTTGACTACTTATATTAAACATTATTAATATTTTCATCAAGCCTATATGAGAGGAGCATAACACAGTCTCTTGAGAAATGTGCAAATTAATACCAGTTTAGAAAAAAAAATTAAACTAAGGCTAGTCAACTAAGATTCTTAGAAGTCCTAACCAACCAAATTTCTAATTTCTAATTTGGCTGCAGGTACCAAAATGTGTCTCCAATGCCATTCTGAGACAGGCTTCATGAAAATGGAGGCTAGAGAGTGGGTGGTCATACTCAACTACTGGCTTAGATTATCCTTTTCTCCCCTTGGTCTTGCCCCACTAACTATGCAGGATGATTTCCAGTCTATATGAAAACAGGCAGTAGCAACTAAATTATATCCCTGGGATTCTTTCCAGGGTTGCTACTCAGTATGGGATACGATCAAGCCAAAGTGCACTTTAAACAACGTAGTTTAGACACAGAGCGCCAACTGGATCTAGCCAGCACTCTAACTTTTATCGTCAAAGAAGCTAGTAGGAACCTCGCCTCCCCTATGGTATACTTAAGTAATCTAGAAGTACCCAACCATAGGATAGTCTTGGCCCTGACACAATGTTATGCTCTCCCATCAGCTGTACTCAAGGGTCGATATCAGAAAACTCCCTACCCAGAGAGACTGTGCCCCTTGACTCTGGACACAGGCTCCTCCAAAGCCTGTTTTACAGAGACATTTGAACTAGTCTTATCTCACCATTGTTGTATAAACACCCAAGGCATTTTACACCACCTGATGTTGTCAGATACCACCTATGTTACAACCTATAATGCTGACAAGCTTTGTGCAACAATGCTTAAAATTTGCCAAGTGATTACTGGCACCACAAGCTAGCATTCTAATTTATCAGAGAATTGTAACTATAGATCTATTTAATGTTCCCAGCCTTAGTTTCCTAGACCTGTGACTGACTGTACCCCACCTTCCTTATGTTCCCTCATATTCCCTCAATGCTCTTACCTCTCCCTCCAGATTCTTTTTAATCAGTATCTTGTGTTTTAGCTTTCAATATACCTTTGCATTTTAGCTTTTAGTTTTAGGCTTTTATCTGACTGCACCCCACTCTCCTCATGCTGGTCTATGACAATAATAAAGAAAGTTTAAAAAGATTATAGGTGATGGTGAAAGTTCATGGGAACCATAGTCCAAAACCTCTGGTGGGTCATAGTTCTGCACTATTGGTTTGAAAAGAGAAATGAAGGAAAACATTGTAAACATTCACCAAATTTGGATTTGGATTGGGACCGTGGCATTGGATGAGTTTAATCCATGGCAAAATGGGAAAATAGGAGCTTCAAGATGAGGATGATTTTCCCAGAGGAAACGCACTGTAGGAAAGATTTATTCCCCTTTCTTCATCACCACCCCCAGTCTCATGGCGCTCCATGCAGTCATGCTGGCCATATGACCTTGGAGGCATCTGTGTACAACGTCAGCTTTCGGCTTAGAAATGGAGATGAGCACCACCATCCAGAGTCGGACATGACTAAACTTAATGCCAGGGGAAACCTTTACCTTTACTTAAATACACTTTGTTGGCTCGTGCTGTACATAATGTACAAGGGGAATAGAAGACAAACATTAATACACAGTTCATCATTCTTGTTTTTACCTATCAAATGGCTTTGACATGTTGAATCGGCGGCAGTGTCGTCTTCATCCTCTGGGAAGTTTTCTGTTACCACTTTAACCTGTGGTGTATACAAGATAATTAACACTGCTTTCAAATATCCCTTTTGAAAAGCATGGACCAAAAGCCACCATTTCAAAACACATCTTGTTTAACTTGTCCCTGAGTTATCACCATCCTCTATCCACCTTAATGCAACTTTGAAGTCACACATAATGAGACATTAGAGTACAGCTCATTTGGTTATGAATGACTACTAAATTGGTGTTCCTAAAGTGATTCTAAATGCTTTAATAAAAGCAATACTTTGCAACTGTCAAGAAAAATTAAGTCATGTGAAGGTATCACAAGAGGAAACAGCCCATACAAAGATTCATTTTAATAAGAATAAAAAAAGACATTTAGGCACCCTGACTCTGTATTTACCACTTTCAAAGACTATTACACTGCATTCATTTTTACTAAAGAACACAGGGAACAAGCAGAATATGAGACATGGGATTCTCTTCATCCTGTACTTAGTTCACTCAAAACTGTTCCTGCACAATGGTGGTTTGAGCACTGGCCGATGACTCTGGAGATCAGGGTTTAATTCCACACTTGGCCATGGAAACTGACTGCGAAACAGTTTCAGCTCCAGAAAACTCCAGGATAGAGTGGCTATATATCAGAAATGACTTTAAGATACACCGCTGGCACACCTTTCCTATGTCTGTTGCAATGCAATTTCCTGAATAAAAGTAAAAAGGTAGAGTTGTCCGCCTCCCATTCGACCCCTCATTTCATGATCTCTGCAGACTGACAAGCTCTCCTGAGGCCTTTTTTTCTTTCAATGAGGAGCAGGGGGTACACGGTTGGCATTCAGTATCCCAAGTTCTCATTTGTAGTGTGGGATTTGTGATATTCTTTTGTCACAGGATACCACAGTTCTGGATAAATCAGTAGCTTAAATGTACACTGAAAACTTTGGTATTTTCAGAGCCAAGGGAGGAGCCTAAAAAGAAATAATTACTCTTTTGATAGAATCTAGTGTCCCTTCCATGGCATATGAAACTCAACAACATGGTTTAACTTGGGGCAAACCAGAAGAGGGGATGAATGTGAATTACATTTTTATTGGGTTGTTGTGAGTTTTCCGGGTTATATCGAAACGTTATCCAGAAGCATTCTCTCCTGATGTTTCACCCACATATATACCAGGCACCCTCAGAGGTTGTGAGGTCTGTTGGAAACTAGGCAAGTGAGGTTTTATATCTGTGGAATGCACAGGGTGGGAGAAAAAACTCTTGTCTGCTTGAGGCAAAAGTGAATGTTGCAAGTGGCCACCTTGATTAGCATTGAATGGCCTTGCAGCTTCAAAACCTGGCTGCTTCCTGCCAGGGGGGTCCTTTGTTGGGAGGTGTTAGCTGGTCAGGAATTCCTCTGTTGTTTGAGTGTTCCTCTTTTTTCACTCTCCTGATTTTTGAGTTTAATTTTAGTGAGCTGCTTTAGGATTCATGCTCGGAGAAAGAACAGTTATAAATTAATTATTTAAATAAAATTTAAAATCTACCAAAGTTTGCAAATATCTTCAAATTGGGAACAGGAAATCCTTCAGACATTTTAAACATAATATGGCCAAAATCAGAACAATTGGAAATCAGGCAATGAAATAGACAAATCAGCAATGATGAACAAAAAAAAAAAAAATAAAACCACAAAAACTTATTGAGGACTGGGAACCATTTCTAAACTATGTTTTTAAAAAAATTAAAGAAGGAATAGTTTTTATAGAAGGCTTCATAATTTAACCTGTTAGAATCTGTGCAGGAAAGTTATAAATAAAAATATAATGCCAGAAGGGAGAATAAAAAAAAACACTGTAATAGGAAGGAAAAACAGAATTATATATGAATGTCTCCAACCCAAGAGACGGGAAGCCACTAAAATGGCAGGGATGGGAGGAGGGGAGAGCATAACCAAATACAAATATTGTATAGATTTTTAAAATTGTGTTAGAAGCGACTTGAGAACATACTACAAGTTGTTTCTGGTGTGAGAGAATCAGCCATCTACAAAGATGTTGCCCAGGGGACGCCCGGATGTGTTACTATCCTGTATGAGCCTTCTCTCATGTCCCCGAATGGGAATCTGGGGCTGACAGATGGGAGCTCACCCCGTCTCGCGGATTTAAATCTGCAACCTTCAGGTCAACAGTTCAGCCAGCACAAGGGTTTAACCCACTGCACTACCACGGCTCTGATATAGATGTTAGGAAGTATTGCATTGATTAATGCATATATACATGTATATAGATTTGTTTCACTATTTTTATAAATATGTGAATTGAAAATAAAAATATATTAATCTCAAAAAAGAAATCAGGCAAATTTGTCTCTTCAGATCATTCACTTTGATTGCTTCACTTTAAACATCTTAGCATTTTGGTGCTGAATGAAAACTGCCCTCTTTTTGGAGAAGCTTCACATATTTAACAATGGATGGAAGGCAAGTACAGCACGGTTTTCTCCATGTTGGGACAAGTTGAACTCATTCAATTTGCCTAGCACAAAGGAAGGATTTTTTTTTTTTGCATTCCACTTCTGAAGAATTTCCCTGAATTTAATCACATCCTAGACAGAAAGAACTTGAGGTCTAAAAAAATCCTCGATGTGGAAGAAAAAGAAATCGACGAATTATACATAGCTAGAAGCCTTCCTATATCTAACTTATATGTACATACACATAAATGCACATGGTTTCCATGGTGCTCTCCCAGCTAGCTATAATATAGAAAAATCCTTTTTTTTTTTAGGTATTCTTTCTGCATTGTGATGTGTATTACTTCAATATATGGAAATCAAGTTCTCCTGTGCCTGAGGATCCTCCATTCTTTCAAATTCTTCCAAAAAACCCAAACAAAACTGTAGTTGCTTTCCAGGTGACTCCAAACTGCTAGCAAAGTTTTAGTAGTGACTCTACATTTTTCTCAATGTGAGTGTGCTCCATTTCCCTCATTACAATGTAGTTTCAAAAAGATTTCTATACAAATGCCAGTTACCAGTACAGTGTCTCGGGCAGACTGTGCAGATATTTCAAGAGATCCATTAACAAGACACTAAGCCATCAATTAACAAACTAAAATATTTAATTCTATGGTATATTAGTGCTAGGATTTTGGACAAATGCATTTGTTTTTGCTGTTGAGATGAAATCAAACACCTACACTTCATATTGGTTTTGAAGTCCAAGTGTTGCTTACTATTTTAATTCTTATCTCTAAATATGCTTTGCGTTGTTACTGGGGGGGGGGGGGGGGGGGGGAGGGGAGAGAGAGATAATCTTTTTTTTAATCACAGGGATAATGAAACCAGGATAACTGTGCAACAATATATTGTCAAAGGCTTTCATGGTCAGAATCACTGGGTTGTTGAGAGTATTGCATGTCCATGTTCCAGAAGCATTCTCTACTGACATTTCGCCTGCATCTATGGCAGGCATCCTGAGAGGTTGTGAGGTTTGTTGGAAACTAGGAAAATGGAGTTTATATATCTGTGGAATGTGCATGATGGGAGAAAGAACTCTTGTCTATTTGAGGGAAGTGTGAATGTTTCAATTGGCCACCTTGATTAGCGTTCAATGGCCCAGCAGTTTCAAGGTCTGGCTTCTTACTGCCTGGGATAATCCTTTGTTGGGAGGTGATTAGCTGGCCCGGATTGTTTCTTGTCTGGAATTCTCCTGCTTTTGAGTGTTGTTCTTTATTTACTGTTATGATTTTAGAGTTTTTAAAAACTGTTAGCCAGATTTTCTTCATTTTCATGGTTTCCTCCTTTCTGTTGAAATTGTCCACATGCTTGTGGATTTCAGTGGCCTTTCTGTGTAGTCTGACATGGTAGTCATTAGAGTGGTCCAGCATTTCTGTGTTCTCACATAATATGCTGTGTACAGGTTGGTTCATCAAGTGCTTTAATCACCTCCCAACATAGGATTCCCCCAGGCAGTAAGAAGCAAGACCTTGAAACTGTTGGGCCTTTAAATGCTAATTAAGGTGGCCAATTGAAACATTAACACTTCCCTCAAACAGACAAGAGTTCTTTCTCCCACTCTGGACATTCCACAGATATATAAACTCAATTTTCCTAATTTCCAACAGACCTCACAACCTCTGAGGATACCTGCTATAGATGCAGGCAAAATGTCAGGAGAGAATGCTTCAGGAACATGGCCATACAACCTGGAAAACTCACAACAACCCTGTGCAACAATAACCATTAGCTGAGAAGCTGGAAGTTATATGTTTTATTTCCCCACTCTTGTTTTGTTAATTATAGTTTATATTGCACTTGTTTTGTAGGGTAGTTTTGTGTAGTTGTCGTTTATGTAGCTATTTAGTTGAGTGTATCATTTCTCCTTGTATGTTGTTTTACATTATTAAAATGTTTGTGTTGTTTAATAAAGATATTCTTTTAAAAGACTACTAAATCTTTTTAGTCCCAGCTATCTCTTCCTACCAAATTCTCCGCAATCTAATTCATAGCAAGTGTGCAAAAGGGAAAAAAGATGTTAAGAAAAGGAAATAAGACAAAGGTTTACATATTTAAAAAGATTCAGTTGTATGAGCTGAAAAATAAATGGAACTTCCTTAAAATATTCTCATCACCATCACTCTCATCATCCTCATTATCATCTCTAATTTAAAAAATATATATTAAGGACACAAATTATAGGCATTTGTTTCACTCCAAATGGAATCAACATAGTAATGCTTCTCATTTCATTTACAGAAAGAATGATTAAAAAATCCTTATTTTAAACCCCCGCAAAGATCTAGCATATAATGTAATCCAATCTTCAAAAAACAATGTCCTAATCACACTTTGATTTTCAGCTTAACAAAGTGCAGTCGGGAAAAGAAAAGGTAATGCCTTTCCAGCGTGACTAATTTGCCCTTAGAAGTTGGGGGTTGCGGGGAGAGAATGAGCATTTCTTCATTATTTATGTATATTCAGAACAATCTTTGTACTTGCCCAAGAAAATGAAGTGTGTTTCTTGAAGATATACTTAAAGTCCTAAATGGCTATTATTGTTACATTTCCAAAGACTTCACAAAATGAGACAAAACCGTCTGGAAATTACTGAGCCATTAGACAATAATAAGAAAGTTTAAAAAGGAATGGGAAGAGGAGAATGCTTTTAGAAAACACTTCTGTACAGTGAAGATATACCCTAAGCTGTCAGCACCATATTAAATGGAGCATAGTTAAATTGAGTGGCTCTGATAAGGGACTCGGCTCCACTATCAAAGTTCTAGATCAGTTGGATTGAATTTCCTGCATATTGCACATTTCCAGACTTCCATTCTCTCTCATTTCTTTCAGTGACATTACAAGGGCAGACTTAGATATGCTTATAATTTGTGGTTTTATAATGCAGGGGACATCTACATTTTCAAAGAAAAGATGACACCACAGGAGCTACAGGACACAAAGAGGGGGAGAGGGAAAAGGGAGGAAAAAGTTTTCTCAAGTGTATATATTCAGAATACAGTTTGGAGCTATTCTTAACAAATGACCTTGCATATAATCTACCGATGGCTATATTTACATGAAAATGTAAGCATTGCAACTGTAGTGGGATGGGGAGAAACCGCAGGGAATTTTGACATAAAAGGTTTGGGAACTAAATTGTAAGGGCAAAGTCCATATGAAATTCTAAGAGGAGGCCTTAAGGGACAAATTAGGAACTCTTAAAAAGGTTTGCTGAAACTTTTTATATGTTATGCACAGCCATGGAGAGATCCAGGTTGTGTGTTATAAGCTGCTATTCAAGTGGCCATGCTGCTGAGAACAGGTGGAAGGTTAATACACTGTATACTTTCCAAATCCCTCGCCAGGTACTAATGCATTGGGGAGTTGTGGGACATAAAATTTGCATTTGAACAATGGTATGGAAAGAGAATTGCTACCGCAGTTGGAACATGATGATCTCTCTTCAAATATATGGCTCTAAAGGAAAGCAAAGTCAAAGGGGGTTTGTAATCACAATGTTGCAAGTTCCCAATCCTAATATAATATAGATTGCAGTTCAAAAATAAATATGGAGCTGGGACATATCTTGGGAACATACGTAATGGCAACCTGTGCCACAGGTTGTACAAAGGTGGCTCAGAAATATACAGAGTTGACCTAGAATGCATGACGAGCAAAACTGAAGTGTACAGGATGGTATGCAGCCCTGAGCAGCCTTTAAGAGGCTGCCTGAAGCTCAGCGGGTGCTCCCCCCCCCCGGCCAATCAGGGGGCAAACAGCGGCTGCCTCTGACTGGCCAACTGGCCGCTCGGATGGTGGAAACAAGGGGGCTTCTGGGATGGAGAAGCCCCCAGCCGGTGCAATGGCGGGTGGGAGGGCATCTGCCACTGCAACACCTCCATCTGGTAAGTTGGGCAGAGGATTTTATGATGATTATTTAAAGGTACAATTGTTTTGAACAGGTATTGGATGCTATCTGCGATCAATGTTTCTTGCAATCCTATCCTATCAATTTGGATCTTTTGTTTTTCATATATGTGTATGTGTGTTCACATATATGAAAATTTGACAAGAAAATCTGGAATTGAAAACATTCTTGGTTCTAAGCATTTTGGAGGAGGCATACTCAACCTGTATTCCACCATAATGATCCAATTAAATAATCCCATCAAAATTAATAGTGAGCACAGCCACAGATTATTGCATCATTCAATTTCTTGTTGCTCAGAAAGTCCATAAATAGTTTGCTTTTTAAAAAACATACTCAGGTGTTTTATTCTTTAAACCCCACGTTTATCTGGCTACTTGGACTAGTTTAACGGCCTTAACAATCCATTCTTCTGTCATCAGTGCTCCTATTTCAGTACTTCTATATCCCTTTCACTTACAAAACCCCCAAAGTGTTTCACCATATCTGAAAAGCGGATGGTTAAGTGTGATTACAATTATTGACTGAGTTCAGCCATAAAATGGCCTACTATAAGCACAAAGTGGTCTCCTTAACATTAAAACAACAAAGGACAAGGATATGGTATCACTAAAAAAACAAACCAAAAAGTAAGTACAAAGATGCATTCTCTCAAAGCTCAGATCCATAATGTTTCTAGGCATGGAAGATCTTCTCTCACATGGTGAAGGCCTTATGAAACTGCTTATTTTATAGAATAGCAGCAGCATAGCTATTAATATAGTGAGAGCATGTCCTTGAACACATGGATTTTAGACCATGGAACAGATGAAAAGATCAATATTAGCAGATGTGGAATACAGTGTGGAAAAACTAAAGGCTGTTCAGAGCAGCAGGCAATGCGATCAACAGGAATGACTGACTCAGTCTACTTTCATTATGTGCAGAAAATGTGCATTACTTTGATATATTTCACAAGGTACAGATTCTTGTATGCATTTCATTTCATCAAATAATGGCCTATTTATGTACACATCTTACCCTAATGTGCATGTTTTGTTTGCATCCCAACCTAAAATACTCAATTGCTATGTATTTTTGCTATTGCAAAATCTGAAGACATGAAAGGAAAAAAAAAAAAAGAGCAGTTGTGGTCCAATCTGCACACTGCTCTGAGAACTGCAAATAGGATTGGAAGAACAGGTAGCCGGCAGAAATCATCATAAGACAGACTGATGATCCCACTGGACGATAAACAAGAGCATTAGTGTAATTGGATTCTCTAATCAGACCATCAGCTTCTGATATTAATCCCCCATTCCCCAGCCATGGCACACATATTTCTGCCATGTATAATGGAACATGCTTAGTCGTGGTAAAGAGTAAGAATAAGAAATGAAGTGAATTAAAAATGGAACAATGTTTTACTGCTTACCAGCGTCTCGCTTGGTGCCACTTCCATATCCGCCTTTGTTTTGCTGTTTTTCTTCTGGTTTCCTTGAGGGCCAATAGAGTCGCTGGGAAGAGAAGAGCCCTGGGAACTGCCCTTTAACATGCTCCTGTAGGAAACATTATTTGATCCAGTTTCTGTCTGCTGGGCTGCTTTCTTATCAACTCTGTAGGTAGAAAGTGATTCCTCTGATAAATTACATTGCCCTTCTTCAATCATTCTACTTCCCTTGTTCCTTTAATGTTAAATGTAACCTCCCTGTACCTTTCTCCCTGTGGACCTTTGAGTGATAAATGTCTCTAACTAGCCTTGATCAAATCTGTCACTTGCAATTTCTGGTACAATATTAATTTAGTGTCTCAAATATGATGACTTATTTCAAATCTTCTATGATTGTGTGGTAAATAAAAAAAACACTGCATACTTATTGCTGAATATGTTTTGTAGATCAAGATTAGGATGGCCTGAAAGGTCATTAACCTGGCAAATTACAATATTTGTTTACTAGGAAGAACAAACACACAGGCAAATTGAAAGAAAAAACACCTCCGGAAACTGCATTTTAAATAAATCTTTTGCATGTTATATGCCTTAAAAAAAAGGCTATGGTTTAAAATATCTGTTAGGTTTTATGAGACTTACTTTTCTTTAATTTCAGAGACCACTGACCTGGTTAACAAAAAGCAGATGGAAATGATCAGGGCAGTGATGTGGTATAGCTTTTACTAGGCTATGCCATTGTAGTTGCAAGTGGTGGTGGTAGGCTTGGCTGTTTCAACATGCATCCATATTGTTAAAAATCTCACTGCCTACACAACTAAGGAGAAAGGTTAATCAAGAATCTGATCCCTGATGTTGTAATTTTGGATGGGATGTTTCTTTCTCTGTTTCCTTTCTATACATGGGATTAAAGTACTATATAATCCCTTGCCTGTGGCCTGAAATAGTGAATCCTATGAAATCTAGTACTCCTTATTATGGCACTGACTGCAATAAAGATTTGCCAGTTAATAAAAATATGACATTTAAAATGTTCTTTTTAAATGTTTACAGCCCGCTTTTCGTTCTCATATGTTTTTGCAGTTATTTTTACTGTTACACTGTTACTTTTCTGTTCTACAATTTATTATTTTATTTATTTATATTCCACCTTTCTCTTGATACAGGGACTCAACTACAACTCTGGAGGAAACCAAGGGGCAATAAACAAATAAAGATCAAATTATACCAAATGTTTGAGATCTTCTTCTTCTTTTTTTCTTTTTTTCTTTTCTTTTTACAGATTATGGGATAACTACACATTTATAATAGATCTCTTGGAGATGGGACCCAAACCTAAACCTAAAATTAATTTATATTTCATATACATGTTATATGTACAGCTTGAATGTACTTTTTACACACTATTTTAAATAATTTTGCACATGAAACAAAGTTTGTAAACAGTGAATCATCAGAAAGCAAAGGTGTCACTATCTCAGACATTCATATGGGCAATAGTGGATTTTGGAGTATTTTGAATTTCGGAATTCTAGATAAGAGATGTTCAGCCTGTAATTTAACCACAATTATATTGATATACAGTGAGAGTCAAGTGGCTTCCTGCCAAGCACAAAATTCCCTGAGGGATGAAACTATAAAACAACCCTCTTCCTGTTACTGGTAGTCAAGTCATTGGAGGATGCTGACTCATGGAGAACTATGGGAGTCCAAATTCGTTAAGTCTACAATTCCCATTAACATTAGACACCACAGCCAATGCTCAGTAAGATGGCATCTGGAGAAACACAACTTCTGGATGGAGAAAACTGTCCACTCCATTTCTGCATCACCCCACTGCTAATGGCACATCTACATGAATCACTTACCACAGGGCTGATTCAGAATAGAGTATCCCTTCCTATCCACCCTCCCTTCCCTGACTGTGTTGGTGCTTCAGCAAGTAGCGGCACTGGTGAAGAACAACAACTGGGAGTAATTTCATCTCCTGGCTGACACTACGACGATGACAGGACAGCAATAGGAAATGTCATCACCTGTCCCCAAGCCCAGAGAAAGATGGGCCCTTGGGGCTTTTAAGACCTTCTTGTGCACTTTTACAATTGAGCTAATGGACACCTGCTAACATAAGCGAAATTCTTCCTCCCTGCCACCCAACAGCTTTTAGTATCGTCCAGAAAACAGCTCTGAAGGTCTGGAAGAACTTCACACGGGGAGAGGGATTGGGCACGAGTGGGGAAGTGCAGGACATGGGAGGCATTTGGTTAATGGCCCTTACTTGTCCTGGCCAAAAGCCCTGTGAATTCCCCAAAGGTTCCTTTTCCCATATTTTATTTCCCCAAAATTGTGCTTAATGCTCTGAAATATGTAAAAAACATGCAAGAAGATTCCTTATCCTCCCAGCCCTATTGCCATTTTCCCTGTTTTCCTCTCAATAGCAACTGAGTTTGAATGGAAAATAATCTGTTGCTGATGCTGGTTTTTTTATTATTGCTGTTGTAATTATAGTATTGTGGTTATTCTCACCCATGACTGGGGCACTATACATTTCTTCACATATCTATAGCAGAATCTTCATTGAGAAAAACCCTTACCTGTGTAAAAGCTCTTTCATAAAGCTGTCTTTTCCTGAGAATGTGGTGGCAGAGTTGTTCTTTTGTTCACATCTAGTTGGATTGAAGCTACTATGGGTGGCTTTTGCCACCTTTTTTCCTTTTGGAACATTGTCTAAAATACCACAGTTCAGAGTTCTTTTATTTAGTTCATTTTCTGTTTCACAGTGTTGTTCACTTTTCTTTTTGTCTTTTCTTTTTTCTGATTTGGTTTGCTTATTTCCAAAAGTCAAACCCTTTCCTTCTTTCTTTTCTATTTTTGCTTTGGAAATATCATTTTTTCTACCACTCAAGGCTGGGAGTTTACTTTTACGGAAACCAAACCAACTGGCGATAGAAGGTCCTCCAGTCTTCTGTTTAGTCTCAGTGGTTAGAAGTTTGTTTTGTCCTTGTCCTTTCTGCATATTTTCTTGGATGCACAGCATGACTTTTTCTTCTATTGTGGGCTGTAAAACAGATGAAGATGAAACTCCGTTTGGTATTTCAGATGCCTTTAAGCAGCCTTCTTGCAGTACCGTCTTGCTTCCTTCATGTTTACGAGGACATTGCACACGGTCCAGATTTTTCTGAAGTGGCAGGATCTGTTCTGATGAAATACTAGTTGATGACTCCAATGCCATTTCTGCTTGGGTGACACATTTTTTGCTTACCGGTTGATATTTAGAAATTTCACTGCCTTTTCCATCATGGACAGTTTTACCCTGGACATCTCTCTGGGATGATGATTTGTTTCCCTCATTTTTTGAAGTGCTGTAGAAAGAATCTCCCCTTGGAAACATATGAAATGGCAATTTGCTTGGGCTACTGACTTGACTAGTAGAATCACTTGTACTTCCTTCAGAGACCTGTCTAGAATATGAACTTTCTGGGGCTTTTGTTGTGCTCGCAACCACATCTGATGTCAGTGCTGTCCCTGGGGTGATTTTAAGTTGTAATCCCTCCGTGTTTGAGTTCTGCCTGGTTAAAGAGTTCCCTCTTTCAGAGGTATTTGTTATAATCTGTGTCCGAAATTTTCCTAACCCTTCTGTGGAAGGCATCGGTGATTTTTCTCCCATGTGAATGCTGAAGCTATGACTACGGGCCTTTGCTCCATTCATGCCAAGAGCTGGCTTCAAGTATGTCTTACAGCTGGAAGAAACAGACCTTTTCACTAATTTGTTTTCTAATCCATCTTGTTCCATAAAGCTGCATGTTTCAGAGGAATGAGGGCCCATACCAATTTCCAAAGGGAAAATTTCCTTTATTTCTTTCTCAGTACTCCTTAATTCAATGTCTGCTACACATAAGGTAGTTTGAAATAAAGATTCACCCTGCTTCTGTTTAGTTGCATTTACACAGCATTTGGAGGCCGCATTCATACTTTCTTTCTCCTGCTTTCCTGGTATGGTGGAGCTCTTTCTGATGAGCTGAGGAGACTTTAAGAGTAATTTAAGTCCCACAGGCAAATGGGGTGTCAGGCCCTTGTCTGGTATCTTTCCAGCATCACTGCCCTGAGATAACAATGACACTGGAGAAGGACTCATTTGAGGCAGAAAAGCCTCCCCAGTGACTGTTGTGTGACAATCTGGTGATGAGGAAAAAGTTTGTTTCTGAGGCACTCTATTGTCCTTTGATGATGGCCTAGTTTGCATTGGATTCTTTTCTCCTGACATACATGCTGGGAGAACAACCTTAGATTTGCAAAGTTCTTTGCTATTACAGACTACTGACTGGTTTGAGGTTTTTGGAGAACTTTTCTTTGTGAAAACTTTGGGAGTCCCTTGGCATGCGCTAGAGGACAGCTCTGATATGCATTTGCTTTGTGAAAAAAAATCCTCCTTGTCGTGAAAGTGATTTAATTCTACATTTGATGTTGCAGGGAGGTTACTAGTTTGCATTTCATGGGAAGTTATATTATGGGGAAAGTGCACAGGAACTTCTTTAGGTGGTACAGTTGGAGAATGCTCATAGTTTTGTCTAATCAACAAGGAAGTGGACCTTCCTGGTGGAGGAGGGGGTGGTGGAGAACTGGCTTCAGGAGCAGGTATATCAAAATGGACATCTCTAGTTGGAGGCTCTCCACAGTCGATAGGTTCTCGAAGACGCTGAGGTACTAAAGCTGGTTCTGGAGGTTGATTCTTCGGCCAATCTGTTCTGTCCAGAATTCCAGAATTCTGTGATGAGTAGGCTAATACCTTTGGGATATGTGAGTTGACTTTTGAATCTGAATTTCGAGTTGGACTCTGCACCTTTCTAAATCTTGGGCATTTTACAGGAGACAAAAGAGCTTTTTCTGCCATCATAAGACAATGGGGCTTGCTGCCAGTAGGGTCTTCACACAATGAAACCTTTGATTTCTGTGGTGAAAACTTGCTCCTACTGGGAATCTTACTCAGTTTCAGATTATTACCTGCTGGAACACAAGATGGAGAACTAGCTTTGGAAGTATTACTGCAAATTGACTTTTGCGGTGAAGTATTTTGAAACACGTGTTTTTCCAAGTATACAGGACATTCAGTGCTGTATGTAACTGCGTCAGTTTTATGTTCACACTCTAGATTAGTCTGAACAGTCTTTTTCTCAGTCCCATTATCACATGTTTGCAAAATACTATAGTTTTTAGCATTTGTTGCTTTCTGCAACATAGTTTTTCCCTGAGTTAAACATTCGGTGTATTCTGCATTGGACCTGATATATGGGTGGTTGATTGAAATTTCATCTCTAGTTAAGGTCACAATTCCAGTCTGATGTGAACTGAATTCAATAGGTTTGCCATCTTCCGCATCATATATTACAGTAATGCATTCCTCTGAAGAAGTCTTCTTTATAACTTTTTGTTGTTTAACCAAATTGCATGCCTTTAGCCTAATATGTGAGTGAACAGGTACCTGATCTGACTGTTTTTTAGAACATCCACACTGGCAATTTTCCTTCTTTAGATGCACGTCAAGGTTCTCTTCAGGCCTGTCAACAAAGGGTGTTAATGACATCTCAGAAGGACTCTTTTCATCACTGCTTTCTATATGTAATTCATCCAGAATTTCATTGTCATCGGTATCTGAAAGGTGTAAATTAAGGTCTCTCCAGCTTAAATTAGTAAGACTTTTATCTAGCCGAAGCACTGCCGGCTTCACATTTGTGGATGATTTTACCTCTGACTGAAATTCATTGACAAAACTAGTCAGTTTTTCAGGCCTTTCCTGTGAATTAAAATAAGAACCTCTTTCTGGTAAATGACTTCTATCAGGTTCCCAACTAAACAAGCTGTCAGAAACACTGTGAGTTAATTTATTACAGTAGTGCCTACAGTCTTTGCTTGGTATTTCATACAGCAGTGTTAAAGAAGAAGACTCATCATCTGCATCCTCGTGCGAATCAGAATCATAAAGGGAGGTTTTTTGGTGCTCAATGCAAATGGCTCCTATTTCCTCTGGCGTGCAATATGCCTGCTCTTTATGGCTGCTGCACTTAATTCCAGGGGAGTAAATTCCTTCATTAGAATCCATGCAGTCTTTGTACCCCCATTTGGATATAAGAGAAGGTGGTTCAAGTAATATTTTTTGCTTTTGTAGTTTCTTTAGCCCTTCCAAAATATGGTTTTCCTTGATTCGAGTTGGAGGTAGATCATCAGCAGGGCTGGAAAGGTTGCTAGGGAGTGAAGAACCAATGCTTATTCTTTTGTCCCAGTTTGCTGATGACTGTTTAAAAAAAAGGGGGGAGGGGGAAGAGAGAGAAATCAATTTAATTATTACAACAGATTTAACTAGCACTAATAAGCAAATAATGTGTCAAAATGTACACATTTTAATTGGAAATGTAAGAGCTCTTCACAGAAAAGAGTGAAGAATGACCCATAGTGGGTAGTAGTAATAGGTTTAGATAGTTTGAATGTCCTGATGTGTCAACTCTCTATGTTTATCTATCATCTACTTCACGAGTTTAAAATGATTTGATGTATTCATATATAAGATGACAAACCAGCAGACCACATTTACTGTTCACTGTGATATAAAGTTTCTATATCTTTTTCTACATCTTTTTCTTCCCATGAGTCCCCTCTTGATCTTCCAAGATGTAGCTAAGCTAGATCAGCATACGGAGTTACTATCCTATCTTAGAATGGAGTTGCTAAACTAAAAATAATTTCTTTCTCCCAGGAATTGGCATGTTTGCACCTTAAATCAAGTTGAGTATATGCATTCAAACATTTTCCAAATATTTTTTTTCAAATAGAATATCATTTTCAATCTCTATTATTTTTCTCAAATAATCTGAATTCAATATTACTTGTTGCTGTGTGCTTTAATATTAATTGGAAAGGGGGGGGGGTTGTCCACCAGGGATCACAAAAATAGTAGATAATGTAATTAACGTACAAAACCAAAAGAGAAAAAAAATGTTTGAGGCCTTTAAAAACCAAACTATTCAGCATTCAGTATTAAATTTTTGTCTTGAATATACTTAAGGCTTTGTATCATAGTATCAACAGGGTTGCTAGTATCACTCAAAAGACATGAGTTTGCCTACCCTTTTACTGCATGCCTTCCCATCATTCCACGTATACGAGGAGCCACTGGAATATTCACTGCAGGCACTTGACAAAGAGAGTTCACTGCTGCTGCAACTACTTCGAGGATACACTCGGTGAGGCCCAGCCACATATATTTGGCTCTGGAATTTCAAGGCAGGTACCCCAGACTTCATATTCTGTTGGCATTCCTGAAACAAGAATGGAAATTAAACTACTTCACGAATTTAAAATGCTTTGATGTATTCATATATAAGATGACAAACCAGCAGACCACATTTACTGTTCACTGTGATAGAAACAATGTAATTACTGAGTCAATATTAAAGCTACAGTGCTCATATTTCTCCCTTGTTATGAGATTAAAATATTGAAATACTTGCCAGTTACTATTTTTAATTATGCATGTCACAGTATCCAAGCTGGGCTTTCAATGACAAGCTGCTTGAAATATGTTGTGTTTATTAGCAATGTGCTTCAGAAAGATACTGAAAACAAAGTTAAACAAGTACAAGAACATCTTGACAACCGCATTATATCCCAACAATGTAACAGATGAGGCCCTACAAAGTGGACAAGGTAAATTAATTTAGTGTCCCGACCAGAGTGCCCATGGAGAATGGAATCTCTCCATTACACTCTAATTTTGGTTTCCTATCTGGTTTAAAGCATTGTCTAAGGAAGTCTCAGATGCAGGACAATCCATCTTTGTGTCACCACCAGACAGCTGAAGCCTCCTGCTTATGCTATTTATTGACACTTTATGGCTGCCTTTAGTACTTGTGTAGTTATCAGTTCTCTCCAAATGCAATCTCAGCTTCTGTGACTAAATACCACCTCTGAGGGAAGAAAGTAATGAAGAAAAAGAGACTAGTGCCTTAGTTAAAACCTGAAATCTTTGCAGAAGTTAGGAGATGTGTTTAATTTTGTTTCCAGAAAAAATATTCTGCTTCCTAACAAGGGTAGACATCCTTGAGTCCTCATGAATATGGTGCCATAAAATCTTCTATCTATTCAAGGGAACTGGGCACATTGGAAAAGTTAGCAATAACAGCAAGATTACATTTACTTGACATCTTGCAGTGAATTTCATTAATCCAAGGATCACTTTTTTTTACAACCACAGAGCATAACAGAGGTGGGTGCTTCTACTTTTCTATCTCATTAATAGCAGGCACAACAACCTAATTTAGGGCTTCAAATGCAAGTCAGTGTTCACATGAAAATTCTGTACAAAAAGGTTTTCCATCTTCATTTTCACAGGGGGAGATGTTTTTAAAAGAAAATACTCCTTCCTTGAAGCTGCCATACTATGTGGATGGGGGCAAATGTTCAAAATCCTGAAAAAAAAACACACACAAAGCTTGTTCTCTGTGTGAGCATCAACTTTTATGCTTATAGAAAACTACAAAAATGGTACCCATGTCAAATTCTACTCAAAGGCTTTAATGCTCCCTATTATATTAAGAACGCAAGGAAGTTAGATCAAACCAAAGGCTCATCTAGTGCAGTAATTCTCAACCTGTGGGTCCCCAGATGTTCTGGCCTTCAACTCCCAGAAATCCTAACAGATGATAAACTGGCTAGGATTTCTGGGAGTTGTAGACCAAAACATCTGGGCACCCACAGGTTGAGGACCACTGATCTAGTGCAGCATAATGGTCACACAACGACCATCAATTTTACCACAAGTAATCATACAGTAGGGCCTCAACGGAAATGCACCCTCCAGTTCACACTCCCCAGTATCTGGTATGCAAAGGTATAGTAGAGTATATATAGAGCCTTGATGATTAGTAGTCATTGATGACCTTACCCTCCATAAACATATCTAATTGCCTTTTAAAGCCTCCCAATAATTAAGCAGCCAGAACTGCACCTTGCAGCTGTGAGTTCCACAATTTATGGACTATATGAATTTTTTTTTTGTCCTGAATCTTTCCCCATTCAGCTCTACCCTATGACCTAATGCTTCTAGTTTTTGACAGAAGGAGAAAAGTTACTTACCTACTTCTCCCCTACACTATACATCATTTTATATAAGCCTGCCATGTCCCCCTTTATTTGCCCTTTCCCCATGTTAAATAGCTTGGGAAGCGTTGTGGATTTGTATAAAAGTAGTATGATACCGCCAGTTATACTTTCAGTTATACAGTTATAATTCCTTTTTTTTTCTCATTATGTTCAAAATGGGATTTGCACAAAGAGGATTTGAAATGTATCATTGAGTTGTTTTCCATAACCCCACAATCCTTTTCCTGCTTAGTTACTGCCAGCTTAGATCCCACCAATATATAGGCAAATATGCCCTTTTTAATTTTTTTAAATTAACATTAAATCTATGTTTTGAGCATAGCAGACAAAGTCACAGCTATCAATTGTTCCTAGATCCAGAAATGGGAAGGCAAGAGAACTAACTTGGATTTAAATAGATGCCCACTAGCCTTATCCCTTTTTAGATGAGCATACATTGGCTCTAAACCACAAGGCACAGAGTGTTCTACAAAGTTACTTCTTTTCTGAACCATGTACTTTATTGCACTTGATAACCAGAGTTATTAGACCACTCAATAACATGTGTTCTCTGTCTGGTGTGCAAAACATAAAAAATAAAAAAACACAGCCAATAAAACAGCAGTTGAAGACAGCACATAATAAAAACTAAGACAAAACCGCATCAAAGAATGTAAGCACCACAATGTATTTTTTAAAAAAGACCAAGGCATAAGAGTACTAAGATCTATAAGCATAAGATCTATAAGCACTACAGACAGTTTTTAAACTGTGTGGGAAAATAAAAATCAAATTTTTAAATGTATATTCTGCCTTTCTCTCCAAACAGAGACTCAAAGTGGTTCTTAACAAGATAGTAACAACAACAACAACAACAACAACAATAGGTACAGATTTCAACAAAGACTTTAAACTAGAATAGCAAAGACCATAAAACCAAAAGCAGGCTTGCCCTGAAGGAATGGCATTGAAGACACTGGGTACCACAGGATGGAAAAAGACAATTTCTCTTGACCCCATTTAGCCAGGATGCTTAGAGAAGAATTGCACATGATGGCTTAAGAAGTTCATTCCTCTATCAGTATTAAGTAACAGTCTAGCAATTTTGTTGCCACACACCACAGAAAAATGGGCCATCTTTCACTTTCATGACCTTTCTGACATTGGTCACCTTTAGGAGATCAACTGGTAGCAGTAGTGCCAGATTTACCATTGTGCTTAAGCACAGGGGCCCGTTAGCCAGGGGGGACACCTTCTCCCCCCCCCCCCTCAAATTATGATGGATTTTGCTTATGTGGTGCAATTTTAAATGTGAAGGCTTTCTGTTTTGGAGCAATTCCAAACATAACGATAGAGTTGATAATCTATGGAACTATGCAACAAAGCAGGCAGTGTAGGCCTACTGGGCCTCCCTCCTTCAGGACCCAAGAAAAGAGTCTCATCATTTAACTAGCACAGGACCTCATTTGTCCTAAATCCAGCACTGGGTAACAGTTTACCACCTGCAACAGTAAAGCATGCTCCCCTCCACTATGAATAAGTGGATAGGTTTCTCAAGGCAAGAGATGTAGTTACTAACTGAGAAGACAGGGTTGATGCAGGTTGGCTTGTTTCTTAAGCTGACAATCCCCTGAATTTCTTAGTAGCTGTAGATCATTATAATATTCTGAGTTGCCTTTCCAGAGTTAAACTTAGTTCTTGTATTTCCTGGTTGTACATCCCCACCTTAGCTATCTTTCATGGTCTATGTCGTTAACCTATGATATGACCAAAAGGTTCTGTTCCGTCCCTTATGCTTTTTAAGACTAGCATGAGGTTGTTGTCATATTAGGTCATCTAGATTTGATTATTAAGATTTGGTAAAAAATGTTGTGCTTAGGAATTTCCAGGTTCTTCAGTGCAACACTATGCCATCTTCCTCAAGAAAACTATTTTTTATCCTAGGTAACAGCTCTCTAGGATTCTTGAAGTCTTCCTGTGGGGTTGTATGGACAGCTTCCAGTGGAAATTAACCATGGAATCACGTTGGAGGATCTAGAAATTCCTCGAAAGGAGTTATCTCAGGTAAAATTACACACACACACACACACACACACATATATATATTTGTGTTTCACATTCACGGGGGTCCTGTATCCAAGTGAATGTGGAGGGTGGATTGCACAAGGCAACTTTTGATTTCTTCAATTTAACTATTAATATTTTGAGCTGAATGAATAATAAGTAAGTATAACTTCACTACATAGTAACAAGACCCATTTAACACAAAGGGTTATGTTTGTAAATGAGAATATATGTAACCATTTTATTTTCAAAGGGAGTTGTTTCGGGTTGTCGGGGAACTCCTTCATCCGCCGGTGGTGGAGGAGTCCTTTGATGACCCAGCAACTCAGTGTCGCGAGTTCGCGCACCATTTTGCAGACAAGGTTGCTCAGATACGTTCTGAGCTGGACTCCAATTTCACCACAGTGCCAGGGGAGGTGATTGAGGCATCTGCTTGTCCAATTTTATGGGATTCTTTTAGGCTTGTTTTCCTGAGACCGTGGAAGAGGTCCTTGGGGCTGTGAGGGCGACCACGTCAGCTCTAGACCCTTACCCATCTTGGCTAATTAAATCTGCCAGGGAGGGGTTGGTAGATTGGTTTATGTTGATTGTTAATGCATCGTTGGAACAGGGGTTTTTTCCATCTCAATTGAAACAGGCAGTGGTTCGTCCACTTCTCAAGAAGATTTCCCTTGATTCCACGATGCTTAACAACTTCAGACCGATCTCCAACCTCCCGTTCTTGGGCAAGGTGCTAGAGCGGGTGGTCGCCTCCCAGCTTCAGGGTTTTCTAGATTACAACAACTACCTAGATCAGTCACAGTCTGGTTTCAGGCCTGGTCATGGCACTGAGACGGCCTTGGTCGCCTTGGTGGATGACCTCCGTAGAGAGCTAGACAGGGGGAGTGTGACCTTGTTGGTTCTCTTGGACATCTCAGCGGCTTTCGATACCATCGATCATGGTATCCTTCTGGGACAACTCTCTGGGATGGGTCTCGAGGGCACGGTTCTATCGTGGCTCCGGTCCTTCCTGGAGGGCCGATCCCAGATGGTGAAGCTGGGAGATGCCTGCTTGGACCCCTGGCCTTTGACCTGTGGGGTCCCGCAAGGCTCTATTCTGTCTCCCATGCTTTTTAACATCTACATGAAACCGCTGGGAGAGGTCATCCGGGGTTTTGGAGTTAGGTGCCATCTCTATCCAGATGACACTCAACTCTACTACTCCTTTCCACCTAATTCCAAGGAGGCCCCTCGAGTGCTGAACGAGTGCCTGGCTGCTGTGGCTATCTGGATGAGGAAGAACAAGCTGAAGATCAATCCCGACAAGACAGAGGTCCTCCTGGTCAATCGTAAACCGGATCGGGGTATAGGGTGGCAACCTGTGCTGGATGGGGTTGCACTCCCCCTGAAGTCACAGGTCCGCAGCTTGGGAGTTCTTCTGGATTCATCACTTACGCTTGAGGCTCAGGCATCGGTGGTGTCCGGGAGGGCTTTTGCACAGTTAAGACTCGTGCGCCAGCTGCGACCATACCTCGCAAAGGCTGATTTGGCCGGGGTGGTCCATGCCTTAGTCACCTCCAGATTGGATTACTGTAATGCGCTCTACGTGGGGCTGCCCTTGAAAATGGCTCGGAAATTCCAACTGGTTCAATGGGCGGCGGCCAGGATGTTAACTGGTGCTCCTTACAGAGAGAGGTCAACCCTCCTGTTCAAGGAGCTCCATTGGCTGCCATTTACCTACCGAACCCAATTCAAGGTGCAGGTGCTAACCTACAAAGCCCTAAACGGTTTGGGACCTGCCTACCTCCGTGACCGCGTCTCCGTTTATGAACCCGCACGCTCCCTTCGGTCATCTGGAGAGGCCCTGCTTGCGATCCCACCTGCGTCGCAGGCGCGTTTGGTGGGGACAAGGGATAGGGCCTTTTCTGTGGTTTCCCCCCGACTTTGGAACGACCTCCCTAAAGACATTAGACTAGCACCCACGTTGGCAGTCTTTAGGAAGAATTTGAAGACCTGGCTATTTCGTCGTGCCTTTCCAGAATAGGATAACCCAGCACTTTGTCCGAGAAGCACTTTACTAGAGTTTAAGACTCTCTGCACATGGCACTTGCCCAGATTTCCAATACACCTCCTGTACCCATCATTGGCCCGGCCATGGTTTTTATTGTCTAATAGTGTAATGTTCTGCTATTGCTTATGTTTTTAATTTGCTTTGTTTTGTATTGTTTTGTGTTGTTATTGCTGTTGTGTTGAGGCCTTGGCCTTTGTAAGCCGCATCGAGTCCTTTGGGAGATGCTAGCAGGGTACAAATAAAGTTTAATAATAATAATAATAATAAAAGGTAGTGTGCAGTGTGGATTTGACAGAGCAGCACTAGTATAGTGTGATCCCTGGATTAGTCCCAAAACACAAGTCATTGACTGCAGGCCCCTGGTGAGAAAGACAAGAGAAATTGTATCCATATTGCACCAAAGGGGTGCTCTAGCCCCTTGCACGCTGGAATAGAATAATTCTTCACAGCTGAAAACCCAAGAAACATTAATGCAGAAAAATTAAGGTTGCATCTCACTTCTTCCTATGTCTTGTGCCATTAGGGGGATATTTGCATACTTTGCAGAGTACAAATACAAGAATAACTCACTCTTGCTATTTTGAGGGGGGATGGACGACTGGAGTAACAGAAGATTATGCATAAGCATTAAAGACAAAAGTAGAACATTGGAACAATATCCTATACATCAGTGGATGTTCCTAAACTGCAGAGTTTTACATGGTACTGGTATTTTTTTTTTCTTATTGGGGCTGAATTTTCCTCCGAACAGCATTCTAATGGATTCCTTGAATTTTCTTTAAGAGCTCTCCAAAATTACCCTTGGGTGCAATAATTACATATATTTAACTTGTTCATTGGTTTATTAATTTGCATTTCATAACTTTTCCTTTCTAATCATGGATTTTAAACTATCATCTTTAATAAGACCAGAGTAAAAAAAAGTTGAATCAGGATTATAATTTAAACACGTAATTATTAAGTAGTGAGGAAAGACAATTGTTTGAATTCATCTACTGCCATGGTAAAACTGGGTGGTTGAAATAATCTCATCTGAAAGCTAAATTACAGACTACAAGGTAGGCATTAATATCATCCTGAACTTTTGAAACAATTGTTCTTTCAACTTCCAATTAGATACATGTTATCATACTTTAACAAACTACACTTCTGCTGAATTTTTATTCTTAATGCTAAAATATATGTTCTCCATTCCCACTTGCTTTAGTTCTATATTTATGTAATTTTTGTTTTTTTTAGCTACATTTTGCTTTTTTTTTTTCAATGCAACATGAAAGCCACCATGGTTAAAGTTTTGCCAAATAAGCACAAAGCTAAGCCCATCTGAAAAAAGGGGGAAATTGCAGAGCCTATGAATTTTTAAAAGTTCATACATAATATATCATAAAACTAGGATGAATAATATGGTGTACCAGCTTTAATAAAAAGCTCCTTGACCATTTCTCAGAAACCTTGAGATGTAATCAATATCCAAAAAGGTATCTTGGGGACACTGCCAAGATTTATGCCTTTTAGCAAAGAATGGCACTTTTTCCTTCCGACTTCAGTCAAGGAAATGATAGTGAACTTCAGAAAAGGGAGGAAAATGTTGTTTTCTTCCCTTCTGGTTCAAGGAGGAGCTTTATTGCTCCCTCCAACCATTAAGTCATACTTCACAAAGAGATAAGGATGTGCTAAATGAAGAAATCAAACACAAGGAAACGCATATGAACCTGAACATCAGCACTTTGTGATTGTATCAAACTTCTGTTCTTCCCTACCTCTGAAAGGAAATCCCCAGACAACAGATCTAAGATGCGGGAATGAAGTTTCTAGGGGGAAATAATGGGATGACCAAAGCATAACCATTTGACAAGTATGCAGAAGATCAGCAAATTTTGAAAATCCCAACCGCTGCAGTTAAATTTCAAGGGGAAAACAGACCCCAAAGGTAAAAGAGCTTTGCCCTAATTTCTCTGTTTATTGAATCGGGGACTTATAGTAGAAAACGGAGTTGATTATTCATGAAAAAAGTACAAACTCTTTTTGCTGACTTATTATAGCTTTAGAAACACATACACACGTGTCTATAGAGGTACTTACAGATGTCCAGTACTATTAACAATATTAAATAAAATATTTACTAATTGAAAGGGTAACTTCTGTTTTATTTTAGCACTTTCTACAACTCAGGTGAATGATTACAAAAATGATTCTACTTTGAGACAGCATTGATCTCGCAAAGCCCTCCCTTGCACACATTTTAAGTCAAAGTCATTAATGTCATCGGTTAGGAACAATTAATGTGAATAGAAAATAATTGCATTGGGGAGGCAGGGACTCGGAGGATTTTGTGCATTAATATTCACATGCTGTTCGATTGCATACTCAATTCTTTCAGTTTTGCTTGGAAGGAGTGTTAAACTGGTACAACTTCCCCCATATTAATCTGTATACTAATTACCCAGGTTTTATGTGAATGTTAAGCCTGATCTGTTTTAACTGCAAATACAATAAGTTTTGCAGTTTATGTAAACATGGCTCCTTGATGGATAACTTCAAAAGATTCTAAACACGGTGATATATACATGTTCTAGCCAGCTGTGTAACCAGGCTTGTGTGTTTTCTGTAATTGTGAATATAAATTCTGCAATGAATTCTGCTGAAGAAAGTGCAAACTGTGTAACCTGTGGAAAATAGGCAAAATTAACTGATTTGCATATTTTGCCAATTTCCATAATTTATTTTCTTCTTTTGGTCACTTGAGAAGAGGAAAAGAATGTTTGAGCCACTAGAATATTACTCAGCCACAACCCAGCTTCTTGGATTTCATTAGTCATTTAGGATCTACTCTGAAGACTGCATTTGCTAAGAACATGCTCTTTTTAGATGCAACTTAAAAGCTTTCCTACTTGCTGCATTCACAACTGCGTATTTTCTACATTTGCAAGAAATCATTATGCAGCTAATAGAGATCTTTCTGAGATACTTTCTGTGTAACAGATTCATATTCATAGAGATAATCAAAAACTTATAAAGTGCATGGTCCACTGAGACTATTTCTTTGCACACTGACAGGATGATAATGACAACCATTTTAGCCTTAT